>NW_022704005.1:0-4994 GCF_011630105.1 Anneissia japonica | reverse complement strand
CTATTATAAATTTGGAGCGTGGCTCGCACCGATTTCGGTCGCGATGCGCACGGCAAGACACGTGAAATACGAACGACCGACGTCGCGGGTGACGCCTCAACCGATTTTAAACGCTCAATCGGTCCCGGCGACCCCAGCGGTACCTGAGGCGTCTACGTCGCCTACGACGCCTACGGCGCCTACGACGTCTACGTCGCCTACGCTGCAGGCGTCTACGATTACCGACCTGCCAGAGTAATTTACCGTGTAATTACCGAGTAAAAAAATTACCGACATTTAATAAATGGACGAAACGATTACCCAAGTCACGAGCAAGAATCCCAAGCGAGTTGCGGCCGGAAAAGCAATTGCTGAGAAACGACGACAAGCCTCGGACGCATCGAGCGTCGCCAACGTGTCGTTTTCGAGTTGCATTCCATATCTGACGCTTGTCGCGTTGGGGTATCTAGTCTACGATGCAATCAACAAGCCAAGCGTAACCACTCTGGTTAGGAAAACGGTAACGTCAGCACCGCCGACACCGGTACAGCCACCACAGCCGGCACCACCGGTAAAGCCGTACAAGCCGGCAAAGCCAGATCCGTTTGAAATGTAATTAAAATTCTCTCTTGCTTAAAAAAGTATGAGTGGCATCGATACAAAAGTAATTGTAAACAGCTTGTACGGCGGAACGATCGTGTCTACGTTGACGGTCGGTTACGTAATGATACTGAAAAAGGTGGTGGGAAGCAAAGCACCGCTCGTAGACAAGCTGACCATTACCGATACGGCAAAGCTCGCGGGTCTGATAGCGGCTTCGACGCTGACCAAGGACATGCTGGTGGCCAACGGCTACATTCCCGATAAGATTATAAAATAAATACTTTATTAAAAAATGGCAACCGTAGCAATGATGGTTGGCGGTGCGATGGTAAACGCCCTAGCTTTTACCGGAAGCAACTATTTTTTCAGTCAGATGAGCGGCGGTGACGCGGAACGCAAACGGCACGATTTAGCCTTGGAACAATTGTCTCAGGCTCGAGATTCGTGGAGCAAAAAACGAGCCTCGCAACTCGATTACATCAACGAAAAACTTGAGCGCGAGCAGCATGCACAAGGAACCTTTTCGGACGTCGAATCTGCAATGAGAGAATACTATAGAATGGGTGGATCGAACGATCGCCTGCAACTCGAGCGAGAACCGCAGCTGTCCGACTTTTATACGCCTAGCGAATCGCAGCAAGATGCGGAGCTGGTCGGATTGATCGTCGTGTTGGGCATACTCGCGTACGCGTCCGTAAAATATTTATAAGATATTACGATATTTTATAAATATGAGTACGAAACGCGAAATACGCAAACTCGAACGCGCATACTACGCTCCTCAACATTTATGGCAGGGCGAGGGGGCCATCGATAAACTCGTCGGCAAGACGAGGATATCGCGAGACGTTGTTAAAGAGTGGCTGTTTAAGCAGAGCATGTGGCAAATTTATCTACCACCGCCCAAACACGTACCGAGCGTACCGACGAGGCAGAGCGTCTCGGTAAACCAAGTCCATCAAACCGACCTGCTCTTTTTACCGCACGATAGGTACAGAGGAAAAACGTTCAAGTACGCCCTGACGGTCGTCGACGTGGCGAGCAGATACAAGGAAGCGGAACCGTTGACGACCAAAAAATCGGCAGAGGTTGCACGAGCCTTTGGCAAGATTTACGCGCGCAAGTTGTCGTGGCCCGAAACGTTGCAGGCCGATTCGGGTAGCGAATTTAAAGGCGAAACGTTTAAAGTCATGAAGGAGCACAACGTACGCGT
Source organism: Anneissia japonica (assembly GCF_011630105.1). NCBI lineage: Eukaryota > Metazoa > Echinodermata > Crinoidea > Comatulida > Comatulidae > Anneissia > Anneissia japonica. The sequence continues at coordinate 3,199 of NW_022704005.1, read as the reverse complement.
GAGCGTGGGAGTACCCGGTAATCACAAATCGCAAGGAATCGTTGAAAGGTTCAACAAGACTCTTGCCGTCAAACTGTTTCCGCACCAGTATGCTCGGGAAATGTTGGATCCGACGGAACGCAACGCGGAATGGGTTGAAAATCTGAGACCCGTTTTGAACGAGTTGAACGCTCAAGGTCCCGACGAGGCCGTACGTAGGCGAGACGAGATAAAGTACGAGCCCAAGTACAATCGACCCGTCGGATTGGACGAGCGCGTCTTGGATTCGAGCTTGCGCGTACGATACCTGTACAGACCCGGAGAATTGGAAGGGGGCGAAAGACGTAGAGCTACCGATCCGATATGGAGTATCGATACGTACGACGTGCGAAACGTCATGATCAAACCCAATCAACCCGTCTTGTATTTTTTACGAGGCGTACCGAGGAGTTTTGTACGAGAAGAATTGTTGGTCGTTCCCTTCGACACGCAATTACCACCCAAATAAACCTAACGCGTTTTAACGAACCACGCGTAATCTTACAATTTAGGGATCGCATCGAGGAAATATTACAACATCATCGTTTCGGTGGCATCAAATATCGACTCGCTTTGGTCGTAAATTTAACGCGAGACGCAGAGACGACCATACCCGCCTTTCACTCGGGTAAATATAGAGTTTACAAAAAATTAGATTTGAGAGGGGACGTAGATCGCATAGTCGAGGTGATTGAGCTATGGACCGAAAACGGATCGGCATGGCACATAAATCATCTCGAGCATCTCGATATAGAGATTAAGAGGCACGCCCCCATGCGCGGTGCTGCAGAGACAGCAAAAATACCTATACCGGCTGCACAGTCAGCAGATAAAGCTATGCTTGGACAGCCTATTTCATCCAGATCATGTGATGATGATGCCTTAAGCATATTTGGGGGTGATTTTGGTAGTGACGCCTCTGATGATGAGGATGACAATAAAATGGATGGTCTACTAGACCAGTTAGACGCTGAACTGAGACCATCGAATATGACAGGCCCCCCCATTTCAGAGAAGCTAGCACAAATTGTTAATGAAAAATTTTCAGTAGATTTGGGCTTGGAAAAAAGAAAGGAAATTTTAGAAAAACATAAAATCCCAAGCAACTGTACTGAACTGGAGTAGTAGTGTATTATGGAGCTTCGCCAATGCCTATTTAATAGCACTATAAAGCCATATGCATTAATAATAATAAAAACTAAGCCAAAATAAAATTTCATGGCCTAGTTTTTAATTACAAAAATTTGCAAACGACCTATCGATGACGTCATCAAAATGATGAATGATGACGTCATTCATCATTTTGATGAATGACGTCACGTGACCCCGATGACGTCATCTCGCGAGATGACGTCATCACAAAAGGTCATTTCCGCTTCTAGTCAGAGTCTTGCTCAATCTTGTAATGCCCATACGCGTAGGTAGTTATTCCGTCGTCGAGTATATACCGTTTGGTATCCAACGGGGATAGCGACTTTTTAGTCTGCTTGATCGTGTAAAGCACGTGCTTGTTGCTTCGAATCGAACTCATGTCGCAATGCATATCCTCTCTACTCGTCAACACTCGCACGTAATCGTCGTGATTTAAACGGTCCCTTACGACGTATCTGGCGACTCCCTTTGCCCGCTTGACATCCAACCTCGGGTCTTGCGTCTTGATTGAGTACATTTTCGGTCTGAGTCCAACAAATTCCGTCATGACGCGTCCGCCCAATTCGTCCTTCATCTTTCCTAGAACCTTTTTATTTTTCTCGCTGTACAGACGACTGTCCTCGTCGTAGTTGCTCGTGTCGAACCAATCTAAATTTTCTCGCATGTCGGCGTAAACATCCTCGGTGGCGATCTTGAGAAACAGGCTATCGGTGTCTGTGTACAAGAGCTTGACGCGATCGCCGTACGCGGGTACGAGCTTGTCGTACCAAAACTCGTACATTAAAAGCTTGCTCAGATCCAAGACGGCCGTACCGCAATAGATGGGTTTGTTGAGCTTGACCCTCGTCTTGTTCATGTGGATGGCAACGAGGTCATCGTTGATATCGACGCTGCTGTTAAAGTTTGGTCTCGAAAAGAGCTTGATTATTTTTCTAGTTTCGCTAGTTTTGCACAGATGCACGGTTTGCCTGTTGCGAACATTTTCCATAGTCTTGCCGAAAACGGAATTGTTCATTAGCTTGAAAAAGTCCTTTTCAAAGTCGGTTTTTGCCCCTTTTCTGAGCTCGGTATTCATGTCGATGTACTCTTTCATCCACGGTCTCTGCGTAAACTCGACGATGCGATGAACCTTGGTCAGCACGAGTCCCTTGGCGAGATAAAACTGCAAGTTTCTATAGTGCACGACGTACTTGGTCTTGGACATGAGGTTCGGCACGAGTTTATCGACCCTCGGATATTCGTCGCCAATCAGGTCGTGCTGGTAGGGACTCATCCACTCGCGGCGGGGAGCGAGCGTCTCGGGTGCCAGGGGGTAATCGTTGAACAGGTCGTGCGTTTCTTCCGGCACCTCCAGGTCCACCTCGAGAACGTACCCCTTTCTACCGTCGACCGGTGCCTCGAGGACCATTTTGTACTCGTCCGGATCGATCCACCTAAAATCCGATACGGGTAACGGCTGACTCATGGCCCACCCGTACAGATTGTTGGCATCGAGATCTAGCCCGTACGTGCTGGGTTTCGTCTCGTCGTAGTCGTCCATGTACTTGTTGTTAAACTTGCAGTGTCGATGGGAAACCATGCTGATACCGCCTCTGATTCCCTTTTCGAACATCATGTGCATGCCCGAGTCGGAAATTTCCAAGTTGTACGCGGTGCTAGAATCTAAAAAGGGTAGCGACGTGACAAAATCGCTCGGTAGTAGCGTGATTCGCATGTACGCCAAGACTATCGGTAATATACTTCCGATCGATTCGACCGAGCAACTCGGTGACGATCTCGAAAACGATCGGTTCTTGATGGAAGCGTTGAATCCCGTTGCGTGCGAGCTCTATTATAAATTTGGAGCGTGGCTCGCACCGATTTCGGTCGCGATGCGCACGGCAAGACACGTGAAATACGAACGACCGACGTCGCGGGTGACGCCTCAACCGATTTTAAACGCTCAATCGGTCCCGGCGACCCCAGCGGTACCTGAGGCGTCTACGTCGCCTACGACGCCTACGGCGCCTACGACGTCTACGTCGCCTAC
>NW_022704004.1:533444-544881 GCF_011630105.1 Anneissia japonica | reverse complement strand
CAGTGTCTCCGTATTAAGCGCATTTGCTCTGACCCAGCTGACTACGAAGCCCACATATGCTCCCTTACTAAACACTTTCTTAACAGTAACTACCCCTTTAAAATTATTAAATCCCAGCCACACGCCCCCGCTATGAACGTTTAAACCCTAAACCCAAATCTGATTCTGACCGTATACCATTAGTTTTTAACTTCAATTCTCATACCACCAAGTTGGCCAACACTATCAAGAAAGATTTTCGTACCCCTTCGACAGGACCCTAATATAAAAAATCTCTATCCCAACCCTCCCTTACTCGCTAACCGCCAACCCCCCAACCTCAAGTCTATCCTCACGTCGTCCAATTTACTCCCTAACCCAACTTTCTATGGTAATATTAAATGCAACAAACCACGCTGTAAAGTATGCAAGCACCTCTTCACCGACAGCGTTGTTAGGCTCCCACACACCTCTTCTTCTATCAATCCCCCTCCCCTCACCTGTGACTCTTCGAACGTTATATATCTCCTCATGTGCAATATCTGTGATCATGGCTCTTATATAGGCGAAACTGGAACTAAATTTAGACTCCGGTTTAATAACCACAAACAGCCCGTCCGTAGCAAGAGCAAGGGGTTCCCTGTCGCTGAAAACTTTAACTCCCCTGGCCACTCCATTGACAACATCCGATGTGTTCTGCTGGCTAACAATTTTCCAACTCTTGACCATAGAAGACGCTCAGAGCTCAAACTCATTATCAAATTCAATACTCACATTTTAGGCCTTAATCGTGACATGGGCATTCTGAGCAATTACACATTCACACACACTTGACTTTCTTTCATACCACCGTATTCCCGTTTCATTACTTTATGTACACCTTGTTATATTCCATATCACTTGTATTATGCTATATTTAATTTTGACTTCTGCATTAATATCTAGACTTACCTAGTTTACTTCGTTTTTGCTTATTTTGTTAATGGTTTATTATTATTATTATTATTATTATTATTATTATTATTATTATTATTATTATTATTATACTATATTACATTATATCATATACCGGTACTGTACATATATATGTATGTGCATTAGGCTTATATATTATCTTATAAATTTTATTGTCATTGTATTTATCTGTATCATGGGCTATCGCTTCCACTTCCGATATCAAAGTACTTTGTTTTTACTCATTATCTCGCTCCCATTATATATCATTATCCCCATGTCTCCAATATTGTTTATCTCATTTAATCACACTCCTTTATTTATTGCCGACTGTTTATTGTTTTACATTGGATCTGGTATTTGCCAACTTTTGTAATCAGTTATGCTGATGAAGTCTTGAGGACAAGACGAAATATTCGTTTTCTAAATAAATTTTATTGTGTTCTACTGTCTAACTCAACGTTTCCGCATCATTATTTTTTGTCTTATTTTCTGTTTGAGTCTGGTTGGGCCCAGCTAGTGTAGGTCATGCTTGGCTTAGGGTAGGCTGGACTAAGCTAGGCTAGGCTAGGCTAGGCTAGGCTAGGCCGAGCCGATGCTTCCACGGGACCCTAGTGTGTGGGTGTGTGTGGGTGTGTGTGTGTGTGTGGGGGTGTGGGTGTGTGTGGTGTGTGTGTTTTTTTTTTATAAATCACCTCTAAAAATACAGGTGGAGTTTTTTAAACTCCCAAGTACACCAATTGGCAAATTATAGCAAAACTTGTAATACGGATTGCTTAGGCTAAGAAGTTTTAATGTGCCTTCTTGCTTAAATTCCCAAGATTTTACCAATGTCTCATAATGATGTTTTAAGACAGTATGTTGGATTTCAAACAACAGTCAAAAAGATGTTTACAGATGTTTTCATTCTGTTAGGAATTACTACATAGAAAGGAGAGCTATCAGGTAAAACAAACAAAAACATAATATTTTATACTTACTTTTATTATAAAGAAAAAATATTTCATTATTTTTATTACGTCATATTGGAAATAAAACAAATCTTATCATCACTTGAAATTATAAGAGGTTTAAAAAATTGGTTGTTAATTATCACAGATACTAATTTCACGATGTTAACTTAAGCAAAGTTTGTTAGCAAGCAGACTTGTACACAGATGAGATATTCTTTCGTTAATAAAACAGCGTGGATATGTAGATTTTGTTCGTCTTATATATTTATAATCACATAAAGAGTGTAGCTTTGAAATAAGTCTGAATAAAACAGTTTTATGGAATTGGCAAGAAAAATATTGTGTATATCCTAACAACACTACGATGATGACCTGTTGGGCAAACAGATTTGGACAACATAATCAATTCAATCAAACCAACATTTGCTATTAGAATAGAGCTTTACACTCAAAAATCGGAATTCCAGCTTCATATTCTTATGCAAATTCGGAATAGTCTAGAACAAAGTAGACTAATCTGTGTGTACCATGAATGGAAATGGCAAAATAAATGATAAATACAATAGCTTTCACGTTCTTTCTGGTTCTGATTGTGGCGCGTTACTATATCAACTGTTCTGTGTGGATACAGGAGCGTTGTGACTGAGTTTTACATGATGTAGGCCCTTTTACTGATTTTTTTTCCATGTCTTGTGATTGAAGCTTTAATTTACATTTACTACTGACGGTGCTTAGCGGATATCTGGTGGTAGTTCATTTCATTCAGCAAACGTTATTGGGAAAAGAGAGAATATGTAACAGTCTTTATTATATGAGGCTTGTCATCCCAAATACAGCGTATTGCCGCTAATCGTTAAACTGACTAGTAATTAGTATAAGTATTGCGTACCGTACTTTAGTACAGAGAAGGACTTTTACTGTTATTTATTTAATATTAAGTCGATTCTATTCTACGACTCATCATTTTAGAGCTTATAATGTGAAGAATAAGAATATGTTTACAAGTCATTTTCTATCTTTTTGGTCGCTGATGCTGGTCTGGGATGACTGGTCCATATGTGGCCGGTTTCCTGTATGTAACTGCGGCTCGTTGTCTTGTTTTACCCCCCCCCCCCCAATTCTGTTATAATTGACCTGGTAGAGTCAGTTTCAATGACAATGATCTTGGGTACAGACATTTACAGGAATAAGACGTTGGGTTGCCCTGCGGTATTCCAGAGACTCCCACATCACCGGGAAATCATTTATGTGACGCTGGATTTCTTCCTATTGTTATTAAAAACAAATCTGACTAAGTGCCGTTGAACACCCTCTGATTTTGATTTATATTCTTTTTGATGAGAGTCACAAATTGATGAGCATACCTCTAGTCGTGTCCTAACGAGTAAATGAGCCCACAGTCAATTCATTCTGCTCAAATAACTGAAAATAGAAACAATAGCAAAAGACTAGAAGATGACGAAAGTGAGCTTTACTTGAGATATGTCATTTATAATACAACATTACAGTGTTACACAGACACTACCAATCCAGTTCTTCTTTCGACAGCAACAGCATAACTGTAATGTTCAAGGTATTAAAAACTTCCTTACATTTCATGTCACATGAAATAAGTACATAGGAAGAGGCATAGCTTTTATCTTGTGCTATTAAAAGTGCTATTAAAACAATCAGATTGAAGGAACGATCATATTATATTTTATCCATTATTTATATAACCTTCTATATATGAAATTAATTAAACCATTGTAAACAAGAGCACTCTCACCAAAGCAACTCTCAATGACAATCAAATATTCCAGGCACGGATCAGCAAACTTAACACCAAGTACAAAATATTTATAGGGAACCGAAACTTGTTAACTAACAGTAAATATGTATTATTTATGTATTACGCAAATTATGCATTTATAATAGTATTTACTGGTAAACATGCTATTTTCGTTATTATATTCATCATTCAATTTATAATTTCAATATAGGCTGTATTTCCACGATTTCCATTTGTTAAATATTTGTTATAGAAATAATTAAACGATAAAAATAATTCATAATTTGCGCAAAACAATAATGGCTCTAAAACAGCCTTTATATATCTTTAAATTCTGTGCCACATTAATCTCCATTTAGTAACTTAGAATATGAGAACCTGCAAATAATGAAATAGAAGCACGTTAGCGCACATACAATGGTTTAAAAGAAGTATAAAAAATTAGACGACACAAGTTAGTGTTATGAAAAAAAATCTATATTTGGGGTTTCATTGAATGTTGTATTGATTTACGGTTGCTAGGAAGAAATTATAGCTACAATTACTATCAAGGATGCTAATTTCAATGCCTAATATAAAATCCTAAAATAAAGTATTAATTTAGAAATAATGTGGTGTCGTACGGTTGAACGAATGCTATATCACTACTAAGACAAATCGATAAATAAGAATTCATTTGAAAAGGGTAGAGCCGTGTAAACAATTGTGAGCTTCATGATTATCAGACTTCGTTGACGACGTTGACGATGTAATCAACTCTAATAGCCAGCTACCATGTGGTGATATTAGATTTCTCGGTGATTTGACAAAGAGCCACTACAAACATTATTTGAAGTAAATTGTTTTTTGCAAATTTAGTAACCAGCTTGTGTTTGGACAGTTTCATCTATTTTTCTGAATCTTTATTTACAACATGAGCGCCCAAAGAACCTCAGAAGTGGATCCAACCTTCAATGTTAGTCGGAAAATAATTTCAACAGGTAATTCCGTCATAGGGAAAGAAAACACATTGAAATCCTTTGTTGATGACTTGTGCACGTTTACTGGTGAAACATCACTGCATGGGATACGTTTTGTCGGTAACAAGTCAATTCGCATTGCTAGAAGGTAAGTATGACTAAGCTGTTTTCACATTATTAATTCAATTCAATTCTTTATTTCAAAAACAACAAAAAGTACAATAGCAGCCCAAAGGGCTGAATTGGAGTACAAATTTACAGCAAAGGTACACAATTAAAAAAAAACAGAAGGAAACATCAAAAATACAATAAAAACAGTTCAAGTAAAAAGTCTAATAAAATCAAAATATAAAAATCGGTCAAGAAATCAAAAATACGATTAAAAAAAAAACCAATTCAGTAACAAATCCACAAAATAAGAACATCAAAAAATACAATTAAAAAAAAAAAAACAATTCCGTCACATTTCACAATATAAAAGGGCATTAAAATCGTTAAAAATCAGTTTTACATATTACATAAAAAAGGTCAGAAGAAGAGTGAGTCACTGGTTGATGAGGTTGGTGAGGAAGGGGATAGCACTACTCTTGTACCTTTTAGTGAAGCACAGAGGGTTTTCAAACTTGCGGTGATTTCTAAGTGGCATATGATGTGTAGATTGATTATGGGCGAACCATTTATTGAAACGTTTAGAGCGAAAGCAGTTAAGAGCAAAAGTATGACATATAGCATCTCTTCTCACAGAGAGTTTAGAGAGATTACACTGAGAGAGTGCCCATGTATAACTGCTATGGTAAGGTACACCAAGAATGAGTTTCACGGCTCATTTTTTAATAGATTCTATTGCATTAGATTGTTTAATAGTAAGGGATGAGTGCCAAACTGGGACACAATATTCAACACATGAACGGACATATGTCGTATAAACCTTGACCAAATCATCCTTAGGAACTCCAGACTTTTTGAGTCGACGGAGCATATGAATCCTGCGGCTCCCTTTTAAAACAATCTCCAGGATGTGGGTCTCCCACTTAAGATTATTCTGGACCTCCAAGAATTTTCGCCTGATCATTAACAATATCTAAGGAGATATGATCAAGTGAAGTTACAGGTGGGTTAGGAGGGGATTTTAAAAAGCAAATCTACAGTGTCTTGCATTTGGTAGGGTTTAAATTAAAGTTGCTAGTATCACTACACTCAACAAGGTCATTTACATGGGTTTGCATAAGTGATGGTTCATTCTTATTATGCACCTCGAGCAAGCTGATGTCATCAACATACATAAAGTAATTCAAACCATTACTATTATTACATGCACTGTTAATGGTAGCAAGAAAAATAATAGGGCCAAATTTGTGCCTTGTGGCACACCACATTGAACAGTTTGCCAATCAGACAACTTGGAATGATAACGTACCCTCTGTCTTCTAGACGACAGAAAATCAATTATCCAAGGTATGATTTCAGTCCTAGTTCCTAAGGATAACAGATTGTTTACAGCAACAGTATGGTCGATATGATCGAAGGCTTTAGAAAAGTCGGTAAGTACAGGTGTTCCTATGGAAGAGCCTGAATCACGTGACTTACTGTATATAATAAATCTAACTTTTCGATTGAATAATGAGTAGCTGATGTCCCTTTGAGACATCCAAATTGAAAAGGATCAAGATTTGAATGGATATCATTAAGGAGCCATTCGTAAATAAATTCCTCAGCAATCTTGGCGAACTTGGAGGTCAGAGATATTGGTCTGAGTTTGTCAATTGTAGCTGGTGTTTCCTTCGGAAGAGGGACAACTATTGCGTCCTTCCATGGTGAAGGTACAATGCCTTCCTTAAACGACGAATTCAAGATATCAATAAAAAGTATAGCGAGTTCGCAAGCAAAAGTTTTAATAAGTTTGTTGGGTACCTTATAGGGACCAACAGATTTACTGGCACATACTCGTGAAAGCTTAAGATATACATCCCATAATGTAACTTCAGGAGGGCGATTAGCAGGTAAGTAGCATGACAGTTTACGTAAGTCGATAAGGGGTTAAGATTGAACATGATCAGCAAATTTTGAACTAATAGCTTCGGAAGTGGCTTGCACATTTGATGCAGGTATCCCAGGAACATCGATAAGTGGTGGTTGACGGAGTTGGTTTGCAATAAGCTGTATTCCCTTATGCCATTTGGCCGGGTCAGATGATTTAAAAAGACTAACACGATTCTTGTAAAAATGCTTCTTGCCAGATTGAACAAGTTTGTTGACTTTGTTTCTATAATGTCGCCAATTGGCTGATTTTCCTTCAGTAGCGAAGAAATGTTGACGCAATAAAATTGCCTCTTTAGGAGCACTAGTATTCCATGGTTTATCCTTGATGTGTAATGCAGCCACGTTGACCCGAAAGAATTTTTCAATGGCATTAGTTAAAGTATTGTAAAAGGCAACAGTCTTTGAGTTTGTATCTGAACAGAGAGTTACCTCTGTCCAATCGTGAAGAGTAATCCAATGACCGAATTGCTTTATAGCGTGCTCCGGTAGAGGACGAATATACTTCTTATGGATTAGGTTTTTAGATTTCGCTATTACTGATGGGGCCCAGACAATGCAATTGTGATCACTTTTGGCAATCGGTGTATGGATATCAGGCGTATTGTAAAAAATTTAGTGATGTTTGTAAAAATCAAATCGAGGGTAGCGTCATTGCGAGTATGGCCATTAACAACTTCCTTGAGTCCGTGGGCTCTTTCAAGAAGGTTGGTATTCGTTCACTTGAAGTCGCCAATAATCACCAAACCAGCATCTGGATGGTGGAGTTTAATATTGTCAATCCCAGAAATTATGTGGTCAACATACATTTCACGAAGAGATAAAGGCGCTCTTGTCGGTATGTACACACCGCGCAAACAACGATCAAAGAAACTGTACGGGGAAGCCTTACGGGGCGAAGCATCACCCACACGCATTCGACCTCATTTGGTACTTCAACACGTCCCACTATGTTCGAATTTAGACAATTTTGAGCATAAGCAGCAACACCTCTTCCTTTTCTAGTCTTACGATAATTGGAATGCAGGGAAAATCCATCGATTTGTAGCAAATCGTACACAGAAACTTGATAAAAACAGGCGAAAATAGAACAGCAAAAAGTTCCACAAAAACACCAAAACTTCACAAACGTTCACTAGACAGGAAAGTTAAGAATAAAATCGTTAAAATTAAGGACAAAACGACACCTCGCAATAAAATAACAATACAGCAAGTATGATAAGATCAGTGATAATAAGATTGTTGACGTATTATGATTTACAGTATTTTGACAATGACTAAGTAGGATTATATACACTGATCAACATCTATATCATCAATATTAGGTAAGGAAAAATGTAAAACTCATAACGATAATCCAAATTTTCATTTATTGTTGAAAAACACATAAAACAATAAATTGATTATTTTCATTTTAGTAAATTGATTTTATTAAAAAATCATTACGGGTAAGGGTAATGCAACAGATTACAACACAAAACAAGCTTTTTATCATCCCACTGTTACATTCGAGGAGCCACTGCCAACTTCAAAAGGAGCCATCCTGCACCTAACTCCCCTCTGATTCAACAACTACTTTTGTGTATTTAATTCTGATTGAAATGTGGCAACAATTTTAATCCAATTCAATTGTTAAATTTTATCTATTATCCTATTTACATGAAAATAAAATTGTGTTTTTCATTCATTTATATTTTATTGTATTTAGTCTCAATATTTAATTAATGTAAATTGAATGTGTGTATAATTATGATGTAATTTGTAATAATGTTTTTTATTATAATAATTAAATTGTCATTTTTATCATTGTAGTTCAATTTGTAAATATTATTATCATTCGAATTTTATGTAATTGTTTATTCATATACAGTATATATTTATATATACACATATTAGGTTAATTACTATGTACGTATTTAGTCCCAATGTTTAATTAATTTTAAATAAATGTGTACATAATTTTTATGTTGTGATTTGTAATAATGACAATGAAAAAAATATTTATTACCTATGAAAATTTAACAATTTTAAATTTATTTTAAAATGAAGAAAATGGAAAAATCATGAAGATGTTTATTATGAGCATTCTATTTCTTTTCTGTAAATTATAATATTTAAATTTTAATTAAATTTAAATATTTTATTCTCATTAAATCTTTATGTACATATATATATATATATATATATATATATATCATTCGTGTACACTTTATATTTATATAATATTATTATGTTATTTTTTATGTACAAATTATTGCAATTCAGCTTATTGCTGAAAAATTTGAGTTTGATTAAACATGAACTTGAACTTACAATGATGAAACTGGAAATATAATAAAAAGGAAGCAAAAAAGTAAATAAAATGTAAATATGTTGTTGTTTCGAGAACTGACATAATCTTTATTCTTGCAATTTAGGTGTTTTTGGAGTATTTTAGTCACTTCAGCGTTATGCACACTGGGGTACTTATTGAGAAAAAGCGTAGTATACTACCAATCGCTTCCAGTTGCTACTAAGATTTCGATTGATCGCAATTCAGAGGTTGGTTTTCCGGCCGTTACGTTTTGTAACTACAATCAATTTCGAAAGTCACGGATGACGCCCGACGAGAAGGCCTTACTCCATGGCTATCACAACGATATTTCGTCGAATTATTCCCAGATAAACGACTGGAACATGACGGAGATATTCTACCGATCTAGTCACCCTATTGAAGACATGCTTCTGTTATGTTTATGGAAAACTATTTCACCATGTGGTCCTGAAAATTTTACAACTCAGATATATGATTTTGGAGTATGCTACACTTTTAATGGTATTGCAAATGACATCACTCTAAATGTATCAAATGCTGGTGTTTCCAGTGGATTGATTTTATTAATTAATATTAACGAGACAGAAAATACCGGTGATAGATACGGAATCGCAGGAATTAAGGTATACTGCTCATTACAACTGTCTGCCTTTGTATAGGCCCACCCATATTTTTATATAATACTATTTTTATTTTGAATATTTTTGAGTAAATTGTTCTATAGATCAATTATATGTAACGGACCAATACAAGAATTGATTCATACCTTATTCGATCAGATTGTGCAATGGACTTTTTTATTGTTGAAATGTATAGTACATTATTTTCAATAGGCCTATGTTTTTATTTTATTTTTTATTTTTTGTCTTTCGCGGAGTCGCCCACTTTTATTGTCACTCTTTTTTTTATTGTATTCATTCATATTTTAATTATATACATGTATAACACTTTTGTCGAAATTAAAGCCTTTTTTTTACTAAGTATGTTTTTTCCATGGTAAAGTTTGAAACAAAAAGAAAATATTAAGTGGAAATTCATTAAATTGTAAAATGTACAATAACTAAATTTTTATTTACAATTTTAGGCCAAGTTAAAAATAAAGTAGTTTCTCGTTCTAATCTTTTGAAAAGAGGGAGAATGAGGGCACTTATTCTTTTTTACTCCACGATGGCAAATCCAAAATAGTCGATTGAAACAGCTTCTACTTTATCACTTTTACCAAGTGATTTTTTTTTTAAGTAGACACAACGAAAGCAAATAAAAGAAGCACTAGACATGAATTATACTATACATGTATTCCCAACAACGAACGCTTGATAGAAGAATTTTACTGATGTGTGTTTTTATACAATTCATAAAATAAAGGAAATAAGAAAATGATGATGCAGAGAAAATTGATGCTCAATGGGACGAAAAACTAGTATTTTTTTTATTTGATCTCAATATTTATAACTTATTATCTTGGTGTATTATAATTATACTTAAATTGTATGGTCTGTATGGAATGTTATTATATATTTTGTGTATAATCTAAATCAGACTTGTTAAAGTTGTCACTTCCCTTTAGATGATGGTACATCCCTCCAACGAGCGACCTCTAGTGCAGGCATTTGGATTCTCAATAGCGCCAGGTTTTCATGCAGACGTAGCACTAAGGAACGTTCAGGTAAAATATTGTAAATAATTGATAAAGGTAAAGGGTGGGAGATTAACCCATAACCTCGCAGCGTCATTGTGCTGAATGTGTATGGGCGTGGTCCGTGACAATATAGATGCCAAAGTTAACCAACAACCTCATTGACATGTTATTGCGTTTCCAACAAGAGCACTTTTAGATTATGAGAGACATTTTATCAATGTTTTATCTAGTTCGCCTTCCTAAAAATAAGTGCCTGCAAAGTATGGACGAAATAAATAAAATGAAATGAATGAAATAACCCGGTCCTGAATTGCGTATGGGCGTAGTCCGTGACTACCTAGCCGCTGTAAAGATCATTCCGCAGCGACAGGGCCTGGAGGAGCTGACGTTATTTATATGTTCAGCGTCTGAATGTGTACCCCTAAATGAACAGCGATCACCTTAGTCAGCGCTGGATGTGGCGAGTCCCGCGAGCGATTGTCATATGCCCGCAACAAGAATGCCTCCCAAAACTCTTAATATTTTTATTCTGAATGGAAATTTAAATCAAATCATGAATCCCTGAATCATTCAAAATGTATACGTGTAAAAAATGTCTTCTATGCTAACTTTATTTCATTTTAGGCGATTTAATATACACCACTTTCGACTTCGCTCAATGCATTAGCGTAGCTTTTTGGGCAATGTTCATAAATACATACTCACTCGGCGAAATCGCGATGACATTATTTTTGGCGAATAATTTGTCCTATTGCTGATGTTTGTGTCATTAATTCCCTCTACTCTTCATTTACCATTAAATTAACGTTAATATTATATATATATATATAT
>NW_022704004.1:522641-532996 GCF_011630105.1 Anneissia japonica | reverse complement strand
AGACAGTATATATATATATATATATATACGGTCATCATATATACTCTCAATGGGTGGAAGATCAAAACCAATACAACTTAGCCGCAGCTTTTTTTTATTCCGTTCTATATATTTCTTATTTTCATTATTTACTTTTCACTTAAACTACCAAAAACAGACAAAAAACTTAAAATATTCAAAGTATGCTATAAATAACCATAGGACCTGTGAATTGTGTACTTTTATCTATATAGACCGTTTTGTAAGCGATGATGACGTAAAGTGTGATTGTCCGGTTGCGTGTGACCATACTGCCTATCATTCCCGTATCTCAACTGCACTTTGGCCGGACACTACTGCTATCAAAAGACTTGAAAAGACGCATGGATATACTAAAGAATACATAAGGTAGATGATCACTTGCATATTTTTGATTATTGTGTATTTGTAACTAGTTAAGTAATTTTAATATTTAAATATTTAAAACGAATATTTTCATTATTTCAACAAAACAAATTAGACAGAAATACAGCATTAAACTAACTTTTACGTAGTATTACCCCAAATACTTGATGTAAACATTTGTTCAAGGCCGTTGATAGTAACTAATTAGATTGTAATAACATAAAATAAATTTTTATTTAAATATCATATTTTCATTAGTATTTGAATAATTGTTTATATAGGTGATTGGCTAAATATTATTATTTTATACTCATACACTCATGATGATCATTTCACGTTCATTAGCATTTGTTTCCTAAAATGCACACCTTGGAATGTGCCTGAATTGTGAAAAATATAGACAAATATTGTTGTGATGAAATAACTCATACAAATTTAAGCATTATTGATTTTGTTAACATAATTACACAAATACGTTCAATATTTTAATTTTTAGAGGATTTATATTCCAAGTGCATGCTTATTGCCATACTGTAAAGATCATTACATTTTATATGTAAATTTTGAGCTAAACTTTATTTCAGAATGAAATAAATATTTGTTTATTTGTTTATTTAATTCTTTATGTTATTAGCTTTCAATAGAATTCAGAACAAAATAGAAAATCATAAATTTTGCAATTTGATTTATTTAAAACTTTTTTTGAAAATTAAATGTAAATCTTATTTTTTTTAATGTAATATTTCAGAGAAAACATACTTCAAGTGAGAATTTATTTTGAAGATTTAGATGTGGAGGTTACAGAACTAGTCTCATCATACTCTGGTATACAGTTACTTTGTGAGTGCATATTTTTGTATTTATATCAAACAGCAAGTATAATTTAGAACTATATAGAAATATGTAATATTTATGACTTTTCAACTAATTTAACAACAGTTCCAGAATTCCCGCATGCCCCGCAATTACTCATATTGTTTGTACATTTAAGCTATAGTTTTGTTACCATTAATATTTAATGATTAGTTTTATCTGATGTGGATCATCCACCTATCATAATCTTAATATGTAAGATAAACAATTAAATGTATATAAGACTATGAACGTAGAGAAATTTATATACTTTTCTGTAAATATTATCTGTTTCTATATTTCAATAGTTGAAATTACTGGGCCTACATATTTTGGTTTTGATTGGAACATTCTTTTAAAAACAAGTAACCATTCATGGCTGTGGTTATTCGTACATATAAAGTACTGTATATCTGTATATTATATTGATAATGTCAAGTTAACATATCTAAATATTCAAAAATATGTAAATCTATAGACCATTTTATCGGATTTATTTTTAAACAGCGCCACCAACGTCTTGCAACTCGCTGGGGGCTTGCTGAAGCTTAGCCTGAGCAGCTGGCTAGTTGTAAATAGGGCACCACGCATGGGATAGCCTCACTAGACCTCTGCTTGTTTTTAATATAAACATTTGTGCTCTTAGTAATTCAATTATATCTTTGATTTAATCCGTGATGGTAACTACGTAGAGTAAAAACTAGGCCTCTGAAAGTACCCCTCCCAAGTGGTGGTTGCCAGCTTATCGGAATTTTTATTTCAAATTCGCGAAAATGGTGTGTACCGTATAAATTTAGTGAGATTTTGAGGGGCACAGGGGCACTCCTATTCATTACTCACAGGTGCTCAAGTATTGGGAGTATCTAACTAAAACAATTAAGCAAGCAAGCAAAACAAACCAGAGAACTAAGAAAAAGCAGCCGACAGCAGATACGTCTTGAGAGCTCTTTTGAACAAAGCAGTAGACTGACATAAATGAATATGTATTGGCAGTTTATTCCAAAGGCGTGAAGCCGCAACAGCAAATGATCGATCACCCCATAAATGTGTAGACCTAGGCTCAACAAGCAGAAGTTTGTCAGTACCCGAGCGGAGAGATCGCGATGGCACGTACCACACAAGCAGTTCACGAAGATACCCAGGACCTTCATCTATCAGAGTCTTAAAAGTAATGAACAAAATCTTGAAAATGTTCCTAAAAGAAACAGGAAGGAATCAGTTTTGCTGTTGCTTTCTTAAAGATGTACTTCCTAATCCTTCTTATATTGCGCAAATGATATGTTGAGGAGCTAGTAATTTTGGTAATATGCCTGTTCAAGGTAATTGAAGAATCGAGTGTAATACCCAAATTCTTATCTTGAGGTACCCGATCGATCTGACATTCACCAATGTTGAAGTGGGGGTCTTGGCAATTCTTCCTATGTTGAGGTGAACTGAAGATGATGAATTCAGTCTTGTCCTAATTTAGTTGCAAAAATTTTTCAGACATCCAGGTCTTCAACTCAAAAATACAATTTTAGAGAGATTCTACATTTATATCCACTTCCTCGGAAGGTTTGAAGGAAATATAGATCTGTGTTTCATCAGCATAAATATGGTAAGACAAGTTGAACTTTGATACAATTTCACGAATTGATTTTAAAAGAAATATTAAAAAGAGTTCGTTTTTTCCATTCACAGCTGAAATAGGTGGTAATATGGGTCTACTTTGTGGAATGAGTTTGATCACATTAGTTGAATTTGTGGACTTCGCATTTTTCTCTTTGATGCAACGAATATTCGGAAATAAAAAGAAGATTCGTCCTACTACAAAATAATTTAATCGTGATATATTGGAACCAGAGAAGCTGGAATTGAAGTAATGACCGTGGCAGCAGAAGGCGTACAACGACTGCACAGGTGTGGTTAACGATCACAAAATAAACAATCAATGATTATACTTTACTCAAAAAGTAAATTTTATATATTTCCTACTTTTTGTTTGACATAAGAACACCTATTGCGATATGTGATATATACATGCACATATCAATATATATTTTTCAATAATTATGTAACACTATTCGCAGGTATAGATTATAGTTATATTAACGATACTCAGGTTTGTGTTTATTTTATACACCTAACAACACAATACTAAAGCTGCATTCCAGTATTTAGAAGCGTGTATCGAGAGTCATAATGATTTATTTTTAAATTAATCTTTCACACAAGTGTATACTTTGAAAAGCAAAAGTGCGTCCGGAACAGAAAGCTTAAAGACATATGGTTTCAAGATATATTAAATTCAAAGAACAACTAAAACCCAAAACCGCTTAAACAAGATAATTTAGGTTAAAACCTTCACCTTGTTGCGTAATAACCTTTACGAAAAAAAAAAGTACTTAATGGTATTTATGTACGTTTGTAGCCTTTTTTCCAATGTAAAAAAAATCTTTGAAACATTTTGTCAATGAGAGAAAAGCACACAGACACACACAGAACCACCCCAGACACACAGACACACTCTATTGTACCTTTCACCTTTCTAATAAAGAGGCGAGAGTAATTAATCTCTTTTTCCCTCCCCTTACTTCTCTTCAAATGTTACCCCTCTCCTCCAAATAAAACTGTCCTACACTTTATCCTGTACTTTCAAAAACAATACAAAATGCTAAGTATCTTTCTTCCTTCTTCTATCTCTAAAAATTGCTATCATTTACCCCTTCTTATTTATCGATAAACAACTATGAATGTCAATAAAATCGAATAAAATTAAGAAAATACAGTTTCTATTATGTTAGGCTATAACTAGAACATAGAAAAACATTCCTTCCCCACATCGGGTAGGTAATGCAGAATTACCTGCTTATAAGAATATGAAGGACCAGAATTATAACAAAGTAAACTGCTGCAATAACATTATGGAGATTGTTTCCATCAGTATTTGTAGTTTGGAGCTACCATGCAAAGAGAATCTAAAAAACCCCTCCGTTTAAATTTGATATAGAGGACTAAATTTGTAATTTTCTTTAACTTTATAGTTTATTCAAAGACCTATATCGCTGTTATTTAGTTGAGAGATTAAAATTTTTAAATACAATTATTTGTCTAAAATAGAAATGGGAACATTTTAAGCAATTAACATTTTATTAAAAATGTTAGTTTATAGTCCAACTACCTAAATCACACAATATCTAGATTAGGTTTTCAGCTTTAACATAAAACATTAAAATGCTAAATAGAAATTCCAGTTGCATTTTCAAAAAACAAATGATCAGATGAAATCAATTTAAAATTAGGACATGTATATAATAATGTACTGTACTTTACATCATTTGAACGTTTGTTTAAAAAAATACACGTCAATTATACATTGTAATCGAATATGGTACGAACCATCTATATTTGATTTATTTGTGAACGCATATTTATTATCTTTTAACGGATATTTTGCATCTTTATAATATTTCTGTATATACAATTGTGAAATGTATTTTACGTTTTGTGTAGAATAACTGGACTAAGGCAACAAGTTTAGTGCCACCATCGGTGATACCGCCACTATTAGTGAGTTTTATCATTTATTCATCGTCGAATCAGATTAATTGTTTCAAATTAGCACCACCATATTTTTAATTTATCTTTATTACTATTATTATATATTTTATTATAAATTGTTACTAAAATAGTGGGAGCCGGTGGGCCCAGTAATTACGTTCTCGGTCTCTCAAATTTAAGGTTGCAGATTCGAACCTTTGTTATAAATTGCGCTTGGTGACCTTGGGCAAGGCACTAAAACTACGTTAGTTTTTTTCTCTACCCAAGAATATAAATTTGTACCTGGTTTGATGATTTAGCATTGAATGTATTAGTTTGTATCAGTATGAAATTACAAGCACGACTAGGAATACGTCCAGGGAATGTTTTGTATCTTTATAATATTTCAGCACATACAATTATGAAATGTATTTTAAGTTAGAAACTCGTTCATATAATTTTAACAGATTTTTGTAGAATAACTGGACTAAGGCAACAAGTTTAGCGCCACCATCGGTGATACCGCCACTATTAGTGAGTTTTTTCATTTATTCATCGTCGAATCAGTTTAATTGTTTCAAATTTGCACCACCATATTTACTTTTCACAATAATTATTACTATTATTATATATTTTATTATAATTTGTTACTAAAATAGTGGGAGTTAGTGCACCCAGTAATTGCGTTCTTGGTTTCTCAATTTTAAGGTTGCAGATTCGAACCTTTGTGTTGTGCGTGTTATGCGTTTGGTGACCTTGGGCGTTAGTCTCTTTCTCTAACGCCCAAGGTCTCTTTCTCTACCCAAGAATATAAATTTGTACCTGGTTGATGATTTAGCGTTGAATGTATTAGTTTGTATCGGTATGTAATTACAAGCACGACTAGGAATACGTCCAGGGAATGGAAGAAGTTCCACTTTGCGCTAGTTTGCTAATTATGATTGTTCCAAAGGCACAAATAAGGCACCGTATAAACGCCTATATATTACATATTATTATTAATAATTTAATTTGTGGTTGTTTACGTCACAGTAATAAATACTTTGTTGATTTTTACCGCAAGGTCTTGCACTTGGGTTGAATTAGTAGGCAAGCAGATCAGATTAGATGCTTTTTTCGGGTTGAGGTGGAAATGGAATTACTTTCGGTAATATTGATATTTACTGAAAATATAGGTTTTGAAAAGTTCAAAACTCAAAATTACCGATAATCCATTTGAGGAACACCTCCAAATGAAGCATTCAAAATGTGATTACCATAATTTGTTTAATAGTGCAATTTACCTTTAGTCTCTGCTGTATTAAAATAATAATTTCTCTTCTAGCAAAATCAGTCAACATTTAGGGATGCTGCCCGTGCTCCCTTAAGATACCAAAGTACAAGGAAATGACCCCCTTTGATTCTTAATTCTCATTGGTCAAATGACACGTAATCTTATTCAAGCATCAATTAGATAGAATGGGATGTGGTAACTTAAATAAAATTCTTACTTAAGTTCTAGCATTAATCTAAGTAACACTTCATCTGTAATTTTGTATCTAGTAAACATATATGTATTGTTTGATCAATTCTGCAATAAAATACTTTACTCTATGTTCGTCGTACTTTTATTGTGATTATTTCGTACTAGTCAGGGGCGGATCCAGAAATGTCCAAAAGGGGGGGGCGGAAGGGGGGCCGGAAGTTGGGCCGGGAAGGAAGGAAGGAAGGAAGGAAGGAAGGAAGGAAGGAAGGAAGGAAGGAAGGAAGGAAGGAAGGAAGGAAGGAAGGAAGGAAGGAAGGAAGGAAGGAAGGAAGGAAGGAAGGAAGGAAGGAAGGAAGGAAGGAAGGAAGGAAGGAAGGAAGGAAGGAAACTAACTTGTCACAAAGTGATAATTGAGGACAGTTAACCACTTGGAAAGTTCAAAGTTGTTGAACCTGAGGCCATATAAAAAGATTGTTGATCGGTCGGTTCATAGGGAGGCTGTTTTTTTGTTATTTTTGTTTAGTTTAAATTGTTTAGTTTTGCTTTGTGTTTTGCTTTTTTTTTTAATCTGTATTGAAACCACTCCCTGATACATGAAAAGTCTTCAAACACCACGTAGAGAGCAAGGCCTCATTTTAACCTGACGGATATTCCAGTGTCGAGTTTGATCGGTTGGAATTTATACACTCCAACTCCCTGTACGAACAAACAAATGAAAGACAAAATAGTGTCACAAAAAAATTCATAGGCCTAGCCGAATTTGAATTGTGGGCGGAAAGACGATATTTTCGAGATTTTGTTTATGTAGGGAAAGGAAGATCAGCAACTTATCTTTTTTACATGGCCTTTGGTTGAGTGATTATTTTTATGTAAGGTGGGGACGATCAACAAATTTTTTTTAATTGTTAAACCACTGGAATCTAGGTGACTGTGTACCTCGTGTTCAAATCAGCTAAAAAATCCAGAGTAAATATCTACAGTAAAGTCAATAGTTTTTGTAATTGCATGCAATTGCATTATTGACCTTCTTGAGTTTGAGCTGGGGATAAATCTTTTTTCTTATTTTTTTTTTTTTTTTTTTTGTCTGTGACTTATGACAACGTTTTATTTTTGTGTGTTTTTTAAGCGTTTTTTGTTTATAAGTTATTTATGCTTGTAAAAAAATATTTTAAAACACCCTGTTATTGGAAGTTAATTGTTGTTGGTTATGGTTTTTGAAATATATAAATAAGTAGATAAAATTTAGGCCTGATAATGTCAGTGATTGTTCCATCTAGTTCATAACGAATGTCAATCGATAATGCCAATATCTGAGTTGCTGGGTATAATGTATAGAAAACAAATATGCTAATATTATTTTACCAAATCTAATGAGAATGTATTACGAGAATTTATTGCATATACAGGAAATCAAGCATGCATGGATTGTGTTGTATATTAGTATGACGTCATGACTATGTGTTTAATTTAACAATCTCAATGTACGTTCTGATTAGGTAATTGCGGATTCATTACCATCTTTTAAAAAGTACACATATCACATAGGCGTGTATTCTTGAGGAGACACTGAGCTTGTCATAAGCATTTCAGAAGCACGGTGTGAAATGACTACGGAGGCGTGTCCATGTGATTTCAACAAGTTCACTGGTGAAACGTCACTCCATGGAATTCGATTCATTGGGAATAAGGAAATTTCAACTAAAAGAAGGTAAACACTACTGATGTTGTGCATTATTTTATACGTAAGGCTAGAAAAAAAATATCAAGATAAGTATATTATATTCATTTTGACTATAATGTGTTTAATTATTCGTTTTATTTCGGTTTGAAAATGTTAAAGACGGTAGCACAAACGCTAAAATTATATAATCCACATCATTAAAAAAATGATTTTCAATTATTGTGTGCACAGTACCTATACAGCAATAATAATTGTGTCCCAAAAGAAAATCAAAGAAACCACACCAGTTTAGTTCGTATATGTTTGTAGGACATTTAAACATTAATTAACCAGAGAAGACTGTACATTTTTATATGCTAATCCACAATTAATATAAATCTTAAATTATCAATAGTATCAGTGCTCCTTTAAAATGGCCTTACTCCTATTTGATTTAAACTTTTTTCGTTGCATGTGTTCAAAATACTTAGAAAAAATAAAAGAAAATAGTCTACTGACTATATGACGTCGATATGTCTATGTGATATGCATACCCTCTAATTTAGCTAGTAATAAAATCGCAATTACTTAAACATAACAAATACTGACCCGATGAAATTAACGTCATGACGTCATAAGATACACAAGAATTATATTTATATTTTATACAATACACTAAGTAAATCAAATAACGATTGATGTTCATTATAAACTTGATGAAAATATTTGCAAACATATTAGTATCAACCCTTAGGCTAATAACATAATACATTCGTTAGCCATGGATGGTCACTCTTTCAGTGGAATTCATACCGCAGTACAAAGTTGACGTAATTACATTTTGATAAAACGTTTGGCACTTTAATACACCATGTTCATATGTCTTACAATTAGGCAACGAATAGAACATCAATACAACAAAATGTTGAAAAAAAATATGCATTCACATAATTATACAGAAAGGCCTACAAATAAATGTATCTTACCAAAAAAAAACGTTTATCAAATGTAAAAAAAAAAAAAATACTGACTGGAATTAAACCTAATATCGTTTGCTGTTGTCGCTATACTTTATAATGTATCTCAGACTGCAAGACACAACCATTGTTTTCCAAAGTATTTTTGTGTATTATTATTTTATATTTTAATTTATATACACACAAACATATATACATATATAATATATATATATATATATTATATATATATATTATATATATATATATATATATTGTATATTAGTATAAAACTTTTAAAGTTTCAATATATGTTTTTATGCTCTTATCTCCCTATTTCGACAAAAGAACAAAAAGAGCGACATTCGGTATTATTACGCAGATTTTACATTATAGTGACCTCTTTGGCGTTCTATAGAGAAGGTATTAGTGTAACTCTCTATGGATGTTACTAGATGAGTTCGAACTTCAATGAATGAGCCAGACACCAAGTAAGCTGGATGTTAACGGTTTTATTCTATACAAAGTGTGAGCCTCCAACAAGACGCAGCTTGGCTAGTCGACGAACCCCCACGAGAGAGCGAGACTCCGCGGGAACAACCCATAATAGAGTCCTTGAAAGTTCAAAGGTTACACTACTCCCCCTCTCCCTAAGAAGTGTCCCACTTCTATTATGCATGCAAAAAAAAATAATAATTCATAAGCCTAACTAAGCATTATAGTATAAGCAATCTTCTTATGGAATTAACAGCATTTATAGCATTTATGAAATTAAATATTTATTGTATTTATTTAGCTGGTTGTTCCATTGGTTGACATCTGAAGGTATTCCCTGAGCAATTGATGACTCCATTGATGAGATTCTTGTGACAGTTGACATCCTTCCAGCATACGAAGTGTTGCGTACGGTGAAAAGAAGCCAAAAAAAATAGTGTCCCAAATAAAAGAAAAATGTGTAGCATATGAATTGCATATGTTACATACTGTATATAAAAAAAATTCCAAAAATAAAGCAACAAAGCAGCATACGAATAGCGTACGGTGTAAAAAAAAAATATCTCAAAGAAATCAGCAAAGCAGCAGCATACGGATAGCGTATGGTGCAAAAAAAAAATATCTGTATTATAAACACTGTCAAAAATAAAAAATTCAATCTACCAACATACGAATAGCGTATGGTACAACAGATTCAATCCTGTAGCATGCGAATGGCGCATGGTACACACTCAAATAAATCATACAATATAAATACAATGTAGCATACAAATTGCGTATGGTACCATATATAAATAAGAAAAATAAGAAAACAATAATCCCCTCCAAATAAATAAAAAAAATTTTCTGCAAACAATAATCCATGGAACTTGTAGTAGTATCAGAAACGGTGAAAATTATTAAGTTTATCAGAATCAATTCAACAATCGCGCAAGCCGCGCAAGCAAGAAATGGCCCAAACACCAGCTAAACTAGAACCAAAAGAAAAACAAAATCCTAACTGTTATAACATCTGCGTAAAAAA
>NW_022704004.1:511235-518941 GCF_011630105.1 Anneissia japonica | reverse complement strand
ACTACCCTGATTAAGGTCAGGGGGAGGAGATGAGGATTTCTTAGAATTTTTACCCGGCGCCATAACTATAGCGAGCCTAGGCCTAGCAATACTAACAACGAAGTACGTAACCTAGCAACAAATGCAAAATGAATAAGCTGATTCACGCTCAGCGAGCGTAGGTAGGCCTACACAGATGATATACGTGTACAGGTAGACGGACGAAATAACAAAATTATGGGGGATATACGAAATAAAGTACGTTAGGACGGAAACCATATAACCTACAAGGATATATATACCACAGGCTTTAAAAAAAAAAATTATAGATACTGTGGCCTAGGGAAAATTGACACATGAAAAGATACAATCTTCGCTGCGCGTGATGTGGGATGAGTCTGGTCGGCTAGCTGATGATGAGGTTGCACACTACTGATGATGATGCGGCTCGGTTATCTCCGGTAAAAGAAGATAACACCAGGTCACGGCACCAGTGTAACTCTCTATGGATGTTACTAGATGAGTTCGGACTTCAATGAATGAGCCAGACACCAAGTAAGCTGGATGTTAACGGTTTTATTCTATACAAAGTGTGAGCCTCCAACAAGACGCAGCTTGGCTAGTCGACGAACCCCCACGAGAGAGCAAGACTCCGCGGGAACATCCCATAATAGAGTCCTTGAAAGTTCAAAGGTTACATTAGGTATGCTTATTTAATACTGAAACGCCTTCTTCATAATAATAAACAGATTTTCCCCGTTACATGGTGCTCACAGATGAAATAGGGTATCTACTAGTGCTAGGAGTATGATGCGTCGATAGTGTCCAAAATCATACTCAATGTAAAAGTCATTGTATCGTGAATCTTAGTAAGATAGGACCTCCCGTACAATCGGTAAACCTTGAATTTCTGTAGTATAAGTAATCAGTAAGATCTGAATATTATTGTAATGTTTTAGGCCCATTAGCATAATGCGCACGAAGCATACAACACGACTAACACTTTGAAATCACCGTAAAACGAATTGTGTCACTGGAAAGTCCTAAATTCATTCTCATGTAAACGAGCGGTCGCTCGCTATCCTAGCTCACTACCCTAGAACTACTACAAAGGCCAAGCGTAGGCCCGGCCTCCTGGGCCTATTCAGGGCTTAGTCAAACACTTTTCATCTTTTTTATTATTATTCATAAAAACTGATTTTATAGCAATGACGATGTAGTCCAAAACAACAGGTCGACGACTAGGCCTAATTTAGGCCTAGGCCTAGACTGGGTTCCAGTCCCTAATCTTTGTCTTTAAATCTATTTTGACACCAATGGCGTTCCATATTACCTATTTACTTGGCGTTTCATAGTATACTTTTTCTTGGATTTTTCTAATTCGCATAAAAGTTTCTCGATATATACCGTCGCTGGTAGCCTCTCCAAAATTAACTAATACTAGGAAAACCTATAATTAGAGACTTGTGGCAAGTCTAGCCTAGGCCTAGTACTCTTAGTTCATCAAGCATAAGCCTACCCTCATGATGTATAGAATTCATTGTTATCGTACGTGCAAGTCAACTTCGACATTTGCTTGGGCATTACAACCAGGGGTTTATTTAAGAGCCGGCCGCCGGCGCATTCGATCGGCTACTACGATGTTTTCGCCGGCTACTTCAATCAATGCTGTACAAAAATTAATACAAAAACCACCAATATAAATAGCGCAACAGGCCTGTAAAGAACCTTATTTACCTACACGAAGTTAATTTGCAATAGTATGCACTCATTTCGATGTTCCTTTCTGTTGAAAGTTCCTTAAAATGTCTACCAATTTTCATACTCCATTTCATGAACTCGCGGCGTAAACAAAGTTAAAGTTCAAAGTTCGGCAGTCGCGCCTGGGTGAGTCCATCAAAGAAGCCACGCCTCCAAATCACATGTTAGCCAATAAGATAATAGAAATTTCTCCTCCACCACGTGCTCAGGTGATGACTATATACATCGCCCAAACTCTTTTTCCGTACATTGGGCCTGTCTCTTATACACATCTAGATGTGTATAAGAGACAGCCCTATAGACTCTGCCTTATGCCAATGTATATGTGAAAAGGACAAGACTGTGCTCCGTTATTTGTAAGACAAGTAGTCTTTTATACGATTTTTTTTTACCCTAATGCCCCTTATGTGACCTTTGACCCCAAGTTGTGAACAACACATAAATGGGAGGTGGCACTGTTTTTTTTCAACGCAGATCTAGGGCATAGACCTAAATGGTGAATCCCCAATAAAATTGGTGGGTTTTATTAAATGTGTATAAACTTAAAAAAGAATGTATTTCAATTATTGAATCAATATTCTGACTTTAAATTCCGATGTTGAGCTCGAAAAATTCGTAAATTCTAGGCCTATTCTAACCTACTCAGTAAGTATAATAATCAAGGAGGTTCTGATCATCACTGCATGTGATTGCACATGTGCAACCACTGTGCTGTATACTAAGAAGTTCAAATGGGAAACTAATTTTCCGTACCATATGACATACCACGATGTTCAATTATCATCAATCAATGTATTTGAATCGATATTAGGCCTACAGGAAAATAGTTTGTTAATAAAAAAACATTGATAAACATTGTTCATTTTGTAGGATGCTTGAATACCATACAAAATTAAGGAATATCATATGAGTGAGTACTGTATGTGTGTAAACTTGTCTCTTTCTTACCTGGGATAGCCAGTTAAGTCCTGGCAGGCTTATGGCGCCTTAGCCTGCCTAGGCCTAGATACTGTAGCCTACACAGTGGCTGTAGGCCTAGCTAACCTAGGCCTAAACTCACGATACGATATTTTCAGCTATTGTATGATATTCCTCTCATGAATTAAATTTAGGCTTTTTGAGATTCGCGAAAGTTTAATGTCGCGAAAACGGCCGAAATAATGTCGCGAAAACGGCCGAAATTATCAATTCGCGAAAGTTTCTGGTTTACAGTATTTAGGCTAGGTAGGCCTATGTATGAAGAATATGTAAAAATATCAACTTTTTTAGAGCTCAGTAACTGATTCTGAAAAACTTAAAAAAAAAATTATGTAGAGAAATGCCATCAAATGGGCTTAAAAAACTCTAAAACCCTGGAGCGCAATGGCGCTTCCGCGCCCTTGACCCCCGACCAGGGCTCTGCCCCTGGACCGCGATGGGGGCCTAGGCGGCCCCCTATACCCCTGCCTATTTCAATTTACTCTCCTGTTACTTTCAAATTTCTCTTGCTACTCAAATTCTTAAATAAACCCCTGACAACAATAATGAAGTCATGTTACATGTAGCGTGGTGCCTATCAAACAACTAATATACTTTATCCAAGTTTTTTCGAATATTCGTAGTTCCCAAGGGGCGTATCCTCATGGACATCACGGGGGAGCTTTGGTGGCCCCTCTTGTTCCTAGCCTAAATGGTCGCTTCGCTCGCTTGCCTTAGGGAACAGATACCTAATATTTTGTTCCTACGCTTAGCCACTGATAAATACATAGACACCCACAAACTAACATACTAACATAATGTTGCACCATGTAGTACAAAACTAAATACTGTAGTACGTCTAATCCAAGCTACTGTTGAACTTATGTTGATATTAATTCGCTCTGCATTAATTATCATTGAGTACACTGCTGATAATATTTGCAACACTCCCAACTGTTCTCTCGAACCCGGAACCGAAAAACATCGATTCTATTATCATTATTTTTATCAGTATACCTCGAATGAATGTCACAATGTTTGTTTGCTTTCAACAAAAATTAGTTTTATGTTGCAAAATTCCACTATATATTGTCAAATAAAAGCTGTTTACGTTTTCCTAAATGATTTTCAGGTGTTTGTGGATTATTTTGGTATTATCGGCAATTTTAATCCTGTCATTTACACTGTACTTGAGTATATCAAAGTACTACAGTTTTCCTGTTACGACGGTAAATTCAATCTATCCTAACAAAATGATAGCTTTCCCGGCTGTAACATTCTGTAACTAC
This sequence comes from Anneissia japonica, assembly GCF_011630105.1. Classification (NCBI taxonomy): domain Eukaryota; kingdom Metazoa; phylum Echinodermata; class Crinoidea; order Comatulida; family Comatulidae; genus Anneissia; species Anneissia japonica. Next base: position 514,955 of record NW_022704004.1, on the reverse strand, counting down.
AACCAAATCCGGGCGTCGAAGTTGTCAGAAGAAGAGAACTACTTTTTTGACCATTTTCGTGAAAGTTCGTTAATTTTACACCATACAACAATTTGAACTTCACTGAAATGTTGTACACATTAAGTCATCCAATTGAGGATATTCTCGTACATTGTAAGTGGCAATATTACTACCCGTGTGGGCCAGAAAATTTCACTACCCATTTGTACGACTTCGGCGTATGTTATACGTTCAATGGCAACAGCACCACTGAATATTGCCAATGCGGGCTCAAGAAGCGGATTAAGACTACAGATCGACATAAATAAGACAGAATGCACTGATGCGACAGACGAAGCCGCTGGGATCAAGGTATATTTTTAATGTATTCCATATTATGTTTAATTGATGGAAGCCTTCACGTTACAGCATAAGACGGATAGCAACATCTATCAATACGATGAATGGTTATTTAAAATCAATATTATGCTATTTTGAATATTTCAATACCTTATTAGATTTGAACTGAAAATTAAAAGAAGGAAAAATTTCAACTGAAAAGTAGAATGGATAAAATGTTCTTACCAATTGACTGACTGTTAAATTATATCATTTCTATAATCATACACCTTTATTATTAAGGATAGTAAACCGTTTTGTAATTCTATACTCTCACGAAAGGTTTAAAACTTCAATTCAATCTTAATTGGTCCAATATATAACAAAATACATCAGAAAATCTTAATTATACACTGCAATATATAAAAGGAGGATGATTCTTTTAAATGAGAATTTACAACAAAAAAAATAGAAAAAGAGGGAAAAAAGAAAATACATTTACATTTTGAGAATTTGTATACGTGTTGCATATTTGTATTTGTATAATATCAATGAAACGTATCTCATCTGCTGTAGATGTTGATACATCCACAAGACGAGTATCCGTTGGTGACAACGTTCGGCTTTTCTATTGCTCCTGGATTTTTAACCCAAATTGCTTTAAATGGTGTTTATGCAAGTGTCAACAATACTAATTTATTAAAATACTTAACAATAAATCTTTTAGACACATGTGACTACAATTTACTATATAGGCCTAGTCTTATTTGTTGATTCTGCCTAACAATGATTATGTTTCATCTCATTTGCATATATCACTAGATTAAAAATCTCCCGGATCCGTATCCTTCTAAGTGTACAAACCGACCTCTTAAGTACTCAAATGTTTATACAGAGCCACTCTGTATTGACGAATGTAAATCCGAATATGTTGCCCAACACTTATCGACCTATCTCTCCATCTTTTACGCTGTCTTCCCTATTCCTTTTACCATCCATGGGTCTCCATTGTGCTGCTGCTTTCCATCTGTTGTGTGACATTCTGCTAACATGTTCTGCATATTTCCATTTCGTGGTTTAATTATTTCCATTATGTCCTGAATTTGGGTTTTTCCCCTAATCCACTAATATATTTGTCTTTTGTTTCTGTATGTAATTATGTCTAACATGTTTCTTTCCCTATCACATATTGTGTTGTGACTGACTGACTGACTGACTAGCTGACTTGCTGACTTGCTGACTTGCTTGCTTGCTTGCTTGCTTATTTTTTATTTATTATTGGCCTATTTGTTTCGGCATGTAATTTAAATCTAACAATAGTAACATGTTTCTTTCCATATTGTGTTGTGCTGCGGCAAAAACCATTCTCAAATTTAGTTGTTAGTATCCAGGTTTGTGCACCGTAGATGATAGTTGGTCTATAACTATATATACTATATAAAGTTGGTTATACAATTTATCTTCAGACATATTAATATGTTTTCCCATATGATGTTAATGAGTTTTGCATATTGTCTCCACACAAATTTGATCCGTCTCTTATGTCTTAATCGTTATTTTATTCTTGAAGAGTAAATCTTTTTGTGAATATATATATATATATATATATGTGTGTGTGTGTGTGTGTGTGTGTGTATGTATGTATGTATGTGTGTGTGTGTGTATGTATGTATGTATCCAGCGGATACAACGACAATCTACCCTACAACCAGCATCCCACATCCGGAAAACACAGGAACCCTACATTATGAATATCCAGACCAATGTTTCAAGAACATTTCTACTTTTAATATAAAAAAACACTCTCCCGACGGTCACGTGCTGCATAAAATATTTAATAAAAACAATGTAAAAGTCAGTTACAGTTACAGTATGCCATGTGTAAAAACATAATTAGTAAACATAACCACATTGAACCCCAATAAAAAACCAGAATGCGCATGAAGTTATATATATATGCAATATATATATTTATATATATATATATATATATATATATATGTGTGTGTGTGTGTGTGTGTGTGTGTGTGTGTGTGTGTGTGTGTGTGTGTGTGTGTGTGTGTGTGTGTGTGTGTGTGTGTGTGTGTGTGTGTGTGTGTGTGTAAAGGATTTGTTGTATAAATTGGTTAACATTCTCAAATGCTTGCGGAAACATTTTCTCGCTGTATCACTGTTGGTCACAAAAATTGGTACTGTCAACATAATTCGTTTGACCGATCTTCAAGATTCCTTTTTATTTTAGTTTTATTCTGAGATGATGATATTATATTACTTTTGTTATGTAGCATATATTAGGTGAGCTATCATAATGGTTGCTGTACATTTACGTGTGATAAAGGCAAATTGTTACATTGCTATAGGGCTGAGCTAGATGACAATGTGCTTTCCACTGTCAACATAATTCGTTTGACCGATCTTCAAGATTCCTTTATTTTTCATGTGTAAGTTGAAGTTTTATTCTGAGATGATGATATTGTATTACTTTTGTTATGCAGCATATATTAGATGAGGTATCATAATGGTTGCTGTACATTTACGTGTGATAAAGGCAAATTGTTACATTGCTATAGGGCTGAGCTAGATGACAATGTGCTTTCCACACTGTCTTAAAGGTAGTACAGTACAGTAGAGTATTACATTTCACCGCAATGAAGAAATGCGCTCGGTGGTTGACTGACCTAGTTTTGATATGCTACATTTAAACATCTATTCATAATGCTAGTGCTGTAGATACATACTGTATTACTAAGTAACTATGCCATTTTGGTTGTGATATTTAGAGACTCCTGTTATACTTATAGTTGTTTTATAAATTGATATGAATGGTTGTGCATGATTACACAATTTATACAAATAGAATAGGCTTATGCTGCGCCAATAGGATGTTGAGTACTTGAAGGGATTGTAACTGCCAGTACTGTACTATAAATCAATTGAGTAGTAATGATATAATTGTTCCCACGTAGTCTACGAAAATGTGAATTGATTGTTTTGTGTGTAGAATTTTAACATGGTGCACAGAATACTGTATAAAAGAATGAATGTTCGTTTAGGCTCCTAATTCTAACACCATGGGGTAGGGACAATATGAGTTTTGTTATTTTTTAATTTATTTTATTTATTTATATAGGCACACAATACATGTGCCAAGGATTGTCAATAGCGAATATATCACTGTCCTACTATTATTATTATTATTATTTTTTTATTATATTATTATGAAATTATTATTATTTTTATTATTATTTTTATTATTTTATTTATTATACTTTTATTATATTTTTATTATTTTCTTATCTTTTTTATCATTGTTTTATTATTTTTTAAAATTTTTTAATTTATTTTTTATCATTTTATTTGTTTTTTTTTTATTTATTTTTTTTTTGTTTTTTTTTTTTTTTT
>NW_022704004.1:489012-508802 GCF_011630105.1 Anneissia japonica | reverse complement strand
GACAGTATATATATATATATATATATATTGAAAAAAAAACCTAAAACAGGAGTAACAGGACTGAGAGCCAGAGTGTTTTTCACACTATAGCTAATCCCAGCCAACTAAGGTTCTATATTGGTCTCAAGTATTTGTTTAATTTCTTTTAATTGTATTGTATCCACTTCTTTATGTTATTGGCTGATTAAAGAATAAATGAATGACTGAAAATACATATGCTGAATGGATAGATACATGTCACACAATAATGTTCACATCAAATCATTACTCCTCAATGATTGTTTTTGCGTCCTATGGTACTTTAAATCAATTCACATTTTCCCTTATAAAATTTACTTGATAGGTTTTCAAGGATGCTGAGAGAAATAATAACATTTTAAATGTAATTATCTCCTAAATTATAATATTGTATTATTAATTTTTTTTATTGCTCTTTGATCGTTTTACATCTTGTTTTCTGTACAGCTGAAATCGGTGGCAACATGGGTCTGCTATGCGGCATGAGTATTATCACTGTCATCGAATTTCTGGAATTTGGAATCATTGCTGCGATCCAGCGTTTTTGTCGTGGGAAAAATAACAACGTAACCAATCCCATCAATGTATCGAAAACTAAATAGTAGAAACACGCATATACGTGTGAAGTTACATTTTTGTGGTCAGTGCATTATAGTTAAAAACTTTTTCAATATTGAACTTGCAAGTTTCAATGGAGGAACTTTCTCATTTTTGTAGATTTACCAAGAAAATAATACTAAGTTGGTATTTTTTTTTCAAAATAAAATTTCAATACATGATTGCAGAATTAAATGCAGGGAAGCGAATGAAGGTGGTTAGAAGTGTATGTTGACATAGGCCTATATAGAGCTTTTTTTTGTATTAATTTCTAATGTTTACAATCTTTATCAAAATTCAGAATTGGTCATGGTTTCTACCATTGTGTATAATCTACGATTCTTTTCTTTTAAGCATCGTTGTTAAAATCGTAAACGTATAACTAAGCCAATATTTCCAGCCAAATTTTGATAGATTAATCGGTAATTTGATAGACATTCTTAAAAGGTGCATTGATGTAGGATATTAATGATTTGTTATAATTGGAAGTATTGTATATCTACTTAATTGAATACTAGGGATTGTAAGAGCTTGTAAAGTGTGGTAGTTTAGATTTGGTATTTTGGGACATTATCAACTAAATTTGGTATTAATAATTATATAAACAAGTTGTTTTTATTGGCATAATAGGAAGTAGAAAAAAAAAAGAAAAAAAACTAGCATTAATTTTAAAGTCTTGTGTTTTAATCTATGTTATATTAATACAAGCAGCACGATATGATCAATCGATTTGTAAAACATAATGTGTTGCGGTAGCTGAATGATAATTAATGTTAAGTAATAAAATCTCTAGAATGGATTTTTGGAAACTTTTTTTTCTCAAGCAGTAAATTGAGGTGTTAAAAAAGTATCTTTCATTAAGCCCTGTCTAGACAATGAAAATGTAGTTGACAAAAGCATGTTTGTATTCCTAAAAATGGTGATGATGACATCACATCATGACCATATTATAGGCAAATTACGACTATATGGTATACATCTTTTTTTTTTTCATTTTTTGTCATTGAAAATTTTGGTCGTGTGGACAGAGTTTTAAACTAAACGAGTAAATTTCAATTCCAAAACTTGATATCCGCCATTGGTAAGTTGCCAAATAGACATTGTTTACAATAACAAATGTATAATTATTTCACATAATTTTGCTTTATAAGGATAGTTTTAAAAATTCGGACATTCATACGACGTTAACATTTATTTACCATTGAATGAATGCTTTCACACGGCTATTGTCACTTAGTGTTTGACGATTGTTGAATAAACAAACAGCAGTATGAAAGTTAATCGTAGGCTTTTCAATCTAGTTAAATTGTCCATTTACGTGAAATATCTGTATAAGGTTACCATACCAGAAAATTCACAAAATGATGCAGCACCTTAATCTAGCATGTCTGTAGATAATAGTGCGGAATTTATCAACTAGTTTGTTAATGATACTTCATCTAAATATCACGAGGTCAAATAATTATGGCTTAACTATATATGTGCCGTATTCGACTATTCGTTTCGTTGACACTTTTTCGTTGAGTAATATTTTTATTCTGCTGGTTCGTAAAATAGACTTAATTTAACCTAATTAACGCAAACCAGAGTGCGTTAATCAGCTTTACTTTGCAATAAGATATCCACGTGACGAAAACAAAAATGGCCGATTAGTCAGTTTAGCAACAACATTTTTTCAGGTAATATAATTTAGATTAAATTACAGAAAATAATAATTATAATATTTACCAACATGAAGTAAAAAACATTTGTAGGCTAACAGAATTCAAAAGCTGCATGAAAACATTTTTTTACGAATTATTGCTACAAACTACGCAGCCATTACAAAATAAGTACTATTATCAATTACATTACAAAATTATTATTCACAATTATTTTCTTCTAATTATAAAAAAAAACTAAATAAATCAATAAAAAAAATAATGTTAATATCTACACAATGATTATTGAAATACCGATCAAGCAAACATATTTTAATTACAAAATTAAATATAATTATTTACAAGTTTTAATAAATAGTAATGTTCAATAGAGTCAAACATCTTATTTTATTTTTGTGATTATACTTAATGAATGAATTCATTATTAAACAAACGAACACGAACATAATACGGGCGGATGGACTGACGGCCTGACGGAGATGGGCTGAGGGACGGACGGACAGACGGACGGAAAAACATACAAACAAACAAATAAATAAATACAATTTATCGTACGAGCAGTAAAGTGAGGTGTTAAACAGGTTTTCTTGCATTAAGCCCTGCCTATTTGACAAAAACACGTGGCATTGCTAAACATGCCCATGATGACATCATATCATAACCATATAGACAAATCACAAGCGTATATGGCATAAAACTTTTTTTGTCAAAGAAAATTATCGCCATTGGTAATTTGCCAAATAAACATTATTTACAATAACAATTGTATAATTATTTCACTTGAATTTGCTTTATAAAAATAGTGTAAATTAAAATAATCATTCATTCATACGACCATGATTTGGTTAACATTTATTAACCATTGAATGAATGCTTTCACGGCTAATGTCACGCTTGTTGAATAAAGAAATCGCAGTATGAAAGTTAATTGTAGGCTTTTCAATCTAGTTCAATTTTCCATTTATAAGAAATCAATATCTGTATAAGATTACCAATGCAAGCAAAATCACACAATCATGATGCAGCACCTGAATCTAGCGTGTTTTAGATAGACCTAATAGTGCGGAATTTATAAACCAGTTTGTAAATGAGTCTTCATTGGAATATTACGAGGTCAAATAATTAAGGCTTAACTAACATTGGCCGTATTCGACTATTCGTTTTGTTGACAACAATTTTTCGTTAAGTATTATTTTCTTATGGCTGTTTGTAAAATAGATTTCTTTGACAACCAAAATTAACCTAAACCAGAGTACATTAATCAGCGTTAATTTCCAATAAGCTATCCACTTGACCCAACGAAACATAGTCGATTGTTCAGTTTAGCAACAACGGTTGCATAATATAATTCAGATTTTAATTAGCAATGTTTACTGGTAAAATGTCATCAATAAATACATTTTTTTTGCACATTCTAAATACAAAAATAATAAATGTATGAATCAAGGGACGGATAGATGAATTAATGAATGAACCAACGAACCAACGAAGGAACGAATGGATGGATGGATGGATGAACGGAAGGACGGACAGGACAGGACGGACGGATGCATGAATGTACGGACGTATTTTTGGATGGATGCATGAAAGAACGGACGTACCGTCGGACGGAAGGTCAAACAAACAAACAAAAAAATAAATAAATTTATTTCTAGATGCATATGTACTTCACGAAGTCTTTACCACGTTTGGCACATCATATGTTAATGAAATACTGTTATCTTAAAATTTAAAGGGGTCAAAGTAAAGTTCTAAAATGAGGTGTTTATTTATCGGACACATAAACAAACATTTTCGGAAACTCTACGTAATACCGCCTTCGGCCATGACGACAGCAACGGCAGAAGCGAGGTGGTGAGGCTGCCGCGACAGCATTGGCAATGGCAGAAAATATCAACAGCAGCGGAATCTGCAGTCTCAAGAACGTAAATAGTTTATAACACGCATGAACATCTTCTTTTTTTTTTTAGCTTTATAAATCGTTTAGAAAGGTTTGTTAGTTAGAGATTAAAAGAATAATAATAACAGGTCTGAGCAACTAATACAGCTCCCCATCTCACGAAGTTAATATAATTCCATATTTCATCTTATTTGATGACTTGAAAACACTTAATCGGGGCAAGTCTTTTTACAGAAATCCGTCATTTTTCAGTGTTTGTACCCAGAGAAAACCTAAAAGTTTCAAAGGGCGCGGTAAACGCAAAATTCGAAGGACTGAAATTGTGATTGATATTGGTAACAACAACAAGTCTAGACTTAGGTATTGGCCTAAGCGTAACTGTAAAAGTGTTTGTGAGCGGAATAACAAGGGAACAGTGAATTTACACTGTTCCCTATAATAACCTAGTGACAATTAACCACTACATTCTGGATTACTTGTTACTTGTGTAGCGCTTTTCTTTTCAGTTACAAAACGCTTTAAGCGACTCTCCACAATATGTCAAAAAAGGGAAAAAAATCCCCCTAAGTAAAGCTTGCATAGAACCAAACCAATTCAAAGTGAGGTAACTTAACTAATGGAATAAAGCAGTAGAAGAATAATAAAACAAAGAAAACAATAAACTAATACGATCGAGCAAGTTGAGAGAACTATTGAAATATGTGTGTTTTAAGATGGCCTTTGAACTGGCCTAAGCGAATTACAATGAGTTGGGTTGAATAGCTTGGTGGTTAAGATGCTTGATTTCCAATCCCAGGGTCATGGGTTCAATTCCTGTCAGTTGCAGGACTTTTTCTCACGACCAAAACAACTCCACTCCTAAACCTCATATTCAGTTTGTGTAAAACATCATGTGTGTATGTTTATCTTGTGTGTCGTGTACTGTTTTATGTGTACTGGGCCCTTTGGGAGAACAGTAATTTGTTACTGAAGAGGAAACCCAGTATAAAGAACAAATAAATATCTTAAATAATTAGGTAGACCATTCCAAAGTTTGGGCAGCAATTGGAGGGAATAAATTGTCACCAATACATTCATGGTAGACCGGTCGAACAAGTTGGATGGAGTTGGAAGATCTTGTTAGGCCAGAAAGGGATTTGAAAACAAAGAGGAGTTGGAATTTAATTATTTCCTGTACAGGCAACCAAAGAAGATCACGAATAAAGGGAGATGTATAAGTACGTGATTTACAAGAAAAAATTAGTCTAGCTGCAAAATTTTGAAGTTTCTGAAGGGTGTATAAATCTCTTTAAAAAACCACTTTGCAGTGAATTGCAGTAGTCCAGTCTTGAAAGAACCAGTGCCCTCACAGCAGCATGGCAAGTATCCCTACCTATGAACTTTCTGATTCTCAATAAGTTTCCTAGATGGAACTTAACAGCCTTACTAACATTTGATACTGCTAACGAGTCAAAAGTCACACCAAGAGTGCGGACACTTCCGGAAGAATAATTAATGGTGTCCCCTATCAGCAGGCTTATACCTTTAACATGATCAATGGAAAGATGACACTTAGAGGCACAAATCAAAAACTCGGTCTGATTTTTGTTCAGCTTCAGTTTGTTGCCTAACAACAACTGCTGAATATTAGCAGCACAGAGGGATAAGGTCTGTAAAGTTGAGAGAGTGCTGCTAGCATTGCTGAGGTTAAAAGTTACATAAGTTGAAGATCATCGGCTTAAAAGTGGAATTGAAAGCCATAATGCCTGATTGTCTTTTTCAAAACTTTTCCTCGTCATTGCTCGCTCTATTAGAAACAAACTTGACAAATTTGAATTGACGATTAAGAAATACAATGTTGATGTATCCGTCCTGACTGAGACAAGGCTCGGTGATTCAGAGATCTATTTCGCTAACACTTCTGGTTATCAGAATTACACTAAAAATAGGTGCAACAGGAAAGGTGGTGGTGTGTCGATATTTAATTGCGATGGAATTACCTTCAAACTTTACAGTGCCCACTATATTTGTAATTGTAACTGCATTTTGATATGAGCAGCCTTACTGATGCGTTGATTGACCACATCGTCGATACTGATGATGACATTCGTACAAGTGATTTTACTGCTCCCACTCGAGTAATGGGAGACTTTAACAACATTGATCTAGCTGATTTTGAACCTAATGTTTAATTAACTCAATTTGTTAACCTTGCAAACAAAAAATAATTCCTTATTAGATTTAATTGTCTTCATTACACAAATCTGTACAATTCTCCAGAGAGATTGGCACCTTAGCCGTAGCGATCACAATAAAAGCAAGTCTGCGTCTGTAACCGTATCGTCACTCCTTGGTATTTCCTTTTGAACAGTGGATTACAACCTACGACTGGCAAAATGTTCCATGATAACAGTAGTCTTCGCAACCTGGTAAATAACGCTATTTCTCATGAAAAAAGAGAATCACTATTGTAAATCTCTAATGAATCTTAAGTGTACTAACCCTACCAAGTGTCATAAAGAATAAAACAATAATAATAGCAAGACTACCAATTCTAATAATACTATACCTGGTTGTTCTAAAGATGACGTTACTAATATTATTAATAAAAATTTCTCTAGTATTTGTAAATCAATTGCTCCACTCAATTTACATTATCTACCCGCTTATTTACCAGCCACTCGACCGACGCCTTTAATTTAAGTTGGGCAAGTTCATTTTGTTGCAATTTTATCTTCGTTTCTCATTAAAGCAATGGGGAAAAGTCCTGTGTTCTGTTGTTCAAACAGACATAGTAAGTCTAGTTATTATTGTTATTATCAAAATTATATTTTATCTTATAAAATGTTTCCTTAATAGCTTAAATTTAAAAATTATAAGGGTGGATATTTTATTGTCAAGACCGTTGAGTCATTTGAGTTTCCATTGCCTAATCATGCTTAGAGAATTTGGAGTATTACGGTATCTAAATATATTTTAATTTAGATATTACTTCAAATTTTCTCCCTCCCCGCCCCCGCCCCCACCACTCAACTTAACTCAAGTTGTTAACCTTGCAAACAAAAAAGAATTCCTTATTAGATTTAATTGTTTTCATTACACAAATCTGTACAATTCTCCAGAGAGATTGGCACCTTAGCCGTAGCGATCACAATATAAGCAAGTCTGTGTCTGTAACCATATCGAAACTCCTTGGTATTTCCTTTTGAACAGTGGATTACAACCTACGACTGGCAAAATGTTCTTGATTACAAGGAGTAGTCTTAGCAACCTGGTAAATAACGCTATTTCTCATGAAAAAAGAGAATCACTATTGTAAATCTCTATTGATTCTTAAGTGTACTAACCCTACCAAGTGTCATAAAGAATAAAACAATAATAATAGCAAGACTACCAATTCTAATATTACTATACCTGGTTGTTCTAAAGATGACCTTACTAATTTTATTAATACAAATTTCTCTAGTATTTGTAATTCAATTGCTTCACTCAAGGACGTAGCCAGGATTTTGAAAGGGGGGAGCCGTTATGCGAATTACGTATGCCCCCGGCGGGGTCAAGGGGGCGAATCCCCCTGTGAAGTAGCGCACTTTGAACGTTCTTAGGACTGTTTGAGAGGATAAAGTGAAAATTGCAATAGACGCATTATAAATAAGATAAAAAAAATAATTATATAATAAATCAACAGTGGCAGATCCAGGAATTCGAAAGAGAGGTGAACCAGGGAGGGACTTTCACAGACCGAGGAACCACCCACCTCAGCTCCACCATGGTTGAGGCTGAGGAAAGAAAATTTATGATTAGGGCATCTCTAGATGGCCGGAAATTACACTCTCGCATTTCAATTTGAATATACTCTCGCACTTCAATTTGAATATATTTTTCTTTTTTTTCCCTTAAAAAATGAAGGGGGGGGGGGCCTTGAATCCACTTGTGCTTAAAACATTCTTTATCCAGAATAGTCATAATCACGAAAAATGGACATGAAAAACCAGATCACATCCTAAAAACAAACAGCAGTCACTAAGACATACATCAGGAGCCGACTCGATGGGGTTTAATGTCATACCCAGGGAAGGGCACAGATCTGTTTTGAAAGGTGGAGGGGGATGGCATTTTGTGAGTCGACACCCACCTCAGCCCCACAATGGTTGGAGCTGAGGTGAGAAAATTTAAGGAAATAGCACCTTTCGAGATGGCTGGAAATGACACTTTTATATAGTAAAATTCATCATCATCACATTACCATTATAGTCAAAATGAAACGCCAACAAATTTCTCATGATCTTTTATCAGGGATATACATAATATCCAGGACAACTTAGGCCTAATTATAGCTTACTAAGCTTTAACTATATATACTATATTATGATCAACAAAAAACTTTTTTCGCATTTAGCACAATTTTCTTCACTTTTTATTGTTATTAATATTAATATCAATTATTACTATCGTCATCATCATCATTGTTATTATTATTATTATTACTATTAGTAGTAGTATTATTAAACAAACATTTAAAGAAACTTGCAAAAGGATAAAGTCGAAATTGAACCACAGTATCGCATTTCTATCTTAAAAGACCTGGCCTGAGATTTATGGATTTAAGATTTTTTTAATCACGCTTAGGCCTATGTGTTCTATAAGGCCTATGTATAACGTGTACTGATGCATATTTACATGTTTAGAAGTATTCATTTTGAGTGATCCCAGGAAAGAATTTGTATTGGCTTAAGAATAAGCTTTAAAATTTTAACACTGTGTACAAAGGGGGGGGGGAAGCCGCGGCTCCCACGGCTCCCCCCTGGATACGTCCCTGGCTCCACTCAATTTACATTATCTACCCGCTTATTTACCAGCCACTCGACCGCCGCCTTTTGTTGGGCAAGTTCAGCGAGCTCTTGATAAACTTGTTCCTTACAAGGCTGGTCACGCCGACAAACCTCCTATTAGATTATATAAAGAATTTGCTCCTTGGCTTGGGAGTTATGTCAACTTGTGTACCATTGACTTCACAAAGGCGTTTGATCGTGTCGATCACAATGCTGTGGTTAGAAATTTAATTCATCTTCGGGTGATATCGTCCATAATTCCTATCGTCTGTAGCTTCTTACTGGGTGGTCTTCTAACACAAAATTTGCAAGAATCAAGTCAACATACATGTCACTGTCCTGTGGTGTCCCCCAAGTAACACTATTTGGTCCAGTGTTACTCTTGCGGCATTAAGTATGCTAGTGTCGTTTGCTGCAGATGATGGAAATAACAATGTTTACGATCTCACCCTGGGTGAAACCGTTCATAACGGAGATATGCCTTCCTTGCAGACTACAGTATGTTGGATAATCTAAGAGGTTGGTGTTAATCCAACTATATGATCCCTAATCCCAATAAATGCAATATTTCCTTTGTTAATTTCCTTAAGAATAAACCTGCTGATGTTCCCTACTTTATGTTTTTATCTTGCAGTGTTAGAAATAAATCAATAATTACAAAAAAAAATTGTATATAATTCAATAATAATCATTTTTATATTATTTATATCTTTATGTTTATAGTATTTTGATGACATTAATGACAAGTTTAGGTGTTATAATTAAGCCTAGTAATTTCTTAGTTGATATCTCTTTGAATGTACTTTAAATGTTTTGTCCTTTCTTGGTTTAATCTTGTATACATATAAAATTTCCAATAAAATTATATATATATTTTTTGTAAGTACACTCATTTCAACCCTTGGCTGGTGTTTGTACATTTTTATATTATACCTCAATGAATTAAAACATAAATAATTTGAGGGGAAAATAATGACATACTGTCGTTTATTACTGAATCTTTAACGGGTGCGACCACATGTCACTGTTTACTTCCGCATTCCCTAGCCCTTTCTGCCAGTTGTTTTAAATGGAACGCCAAAAGAGCAACATTAAACGTGCGTACTTTTGCATATGGCTATATATGGAACACTAAAAGAGAAACTTTCAAACTTTTTAAGCACACTCGGTATTTGTTACTATTATTACTACTATTATTATTATCATTATCATTGTTATTATTATTAATATTGTTGTCAATTGTTATTGTTATTATTATTTTATTTTAAGTGTTATTATTAGGCCTACCCTTAATGTTAACTATTGTATAATTACTGCTTACTGTCATTATTGTTATTATGTTATTATCATTTATTATTATTATTATTATTATTATTATTATTATTATTATTATTATTATTATTATTTATATTATTATTATTATTAGTGTTGTTGTTGTTGTCATTATTGTAATTATTTAATAACAGTAACAATAACATTGTTACTGTTACTGTTATTGTTTTTGTTATTATTTTACTATTATTGTTCTTATTATTATTTTATTGTTATTGTTATAGTTGTTATTATTGTTATATATTATTGTTATTATTATTTTATAATTGCTATTAATGTTATAGTTAATATTTGTGCTATTATGTCTTACTGTGTATTTGCTTTTAATACTTTTGCTTTTGACGAAACAGACCAATTGGTAGATAGAATATTTTTTTCAATAAACCTACCATATCAAAATATTACTTACCAAATGAATTCAAGGAGAAGTTGAACAATATTGAATATAAAAATATTGATTCTATTTTAATATTATTGTATTAATTTATAAAATTTTAATTTTGATATTATTTCGGTAACAAAAACTTTGAATGGATTTAAATAGCCCTCTCATTCACATTCCAAACTATTCTACAATATTTAAACCTCGTTCCTATAAATGTGGAGGAGTACATATTTTTATTACCAACAATATTAGTTACAAAATTAGTAATGATTTAATACCATCCCAATATTTTGTGAATCTAAATTTATTGAATTAATTACAAACAAACATAACCTAATAATGGTACTATTATAGTATTGATTCATTCAGCATCAATGATGTCGCTTTTTTTTTATGATCACAGCCTATCAACCATTGTCATATTTTCAATATCAGTAATACATGCAAACCAAATAAACCAACAAATAATCATAAACAGCAATCCATAAAAATCAATGAATATAATATCTACAACTTTCAGAATGACCTAAAGGATTAAACAGTTCATTTGAAAATGTCATCAATGCCTCTATGCATATGATTTATTTTTAAATAGGTACTCGTCTTTATATAACACACATAATTCCTTTAACTCAACATAATACTATTAAACATGAACCTAAACTGAAACTATGGGTGACTGGCAGATTGCTAATCTCAATGACATATAAACATAAACTTTATTTTAAAAACCTTCGTCAGCCATTAACTCTAATATTTTAAAATACAAGCATTATCAAAACAAACTAAACGCAAACCTTAAAACCGGCAAAAGAAATTATTATTCTGACATTTTTAGCAAATTATAATCCAACATCAAATGTACCGGGCGTGTTATTAATTCCCTTCTTAAATCATCTTCAAACAATAATAAATCATCATTTGGCATTGGGATTATGGTGTATGACGAACTAACAAAAGATCCCTTAAAAGTTGTAAACTTATTAAACAATCACTTTACAAATATAGGCCTTAAACTTGCTATAGAAATTAACAATAATTCTTTTAAATATCCACCGATTACTAATTCATTCTTTCTTTCTCCAGTTTGTGAAGACGAAGTGGTTAAGATTCATGCTCCGGGCATTGATGACGTGGTAACGTTGTTAAAAAAAAATCTATTGGTACTGGTATGGGCATTTATAATGCGCCACTTCCTTGTCGTTATAAAGTGCAGTTCTTTTTTCCTGGTCATTGGGTTGATATGCTTTTTAAGTGTTGCTGCTGGTAATCAACAGGCAACCCCATCAGGTACTTATTTATACTCCTGGGTGGAGAGAGGCAATGCGGATAAAGTGCCTTGCTCAAGGACAGAAGCGAAATGCACAGTGAGGTATTGAAAGCCAGACCTTGAGGTTGGGAAACCAAACATATTTTGAAAAAAGGGCAATAAAACTGAACACAACAATTACAGTCCAATTTACATTCTTCCATTTTTTTAAGGTCCTTAAACAAATTTTTATGATCGTACTTATGATTTTATTAGCAAATATGATATTTTTTATTTAGGCAGCTTGGTTTTAGAAACAAAATATCCACTTCTTCTGCCTTAACTGATATTACTAATTAAATAAATGATGCAATTCAAAATAAATCATTTTCATCCGGACTATTTATCGATCTGTCTAAAGCACTGTTTGTTTCTTTGTTTGTTTTTTATGTGTTTTGAAATTTACTATTATCATAGTTTATATTATTTGGCTAGTCGGACACATTAAGTTTTAGCTGATCTTTTCAACCAAAACCGAATTTACCTTTTGGACTGTTGCCTGTTTCATCGTTAACATGTTAATTACTATTACTCAATTTAATTATCATTTTTTACTGTGTTCAAAGAAAAGATGATAGAAATAAAATATTGTTAAAATGAAAAAATAAAAAAAGAAAAGTGTTCAAGTACAGTCGTTTAACAAACACAGTCGATTTTCATAAAGCACAGTTGGTTTTCAGTTTCTTAATGAATTCGAGTAAAATTTTGCTTTAGCTGCACCTGACCAATTCTCTCATCTCATTTTAGTGGTTTCTAAATATTTTTATGTTATGAAAAATAATATGAAACTGCTATCAGAAACTGTACCTGAACTCAACACTAATTATCTACGTCAATTTTACGACTGCATTTCTGACATTACGTAAACAAAATAACTGAGAGAGATAACATGATACATGCAACCTATCTTTTAGTGGTCATATTTTTTTTCTTTTCTTATTATTATTATTATTGTATTATTATTATTATTATTATTATTTATATTTATTTTTTATAATTCTATAAAAAAAATATATAATTCTTATTATTGGTAATAATTATTATATTTAGTAATATTCATAATAACTAATTATGTAATATTACTATTAGTATTATTAATTAGTATAGGATTATTACTACTATCGTTATAATTATTATTATTATTAATATTTATGTATTTATCATCATTTTATTTAAATTTATCATTACTAACAATTGTGTAGTGTGATAAGCCTACCATTCTAAATAATCAAATAGTAAGGTCAAGTTCGTCAAAGTCAATACTTCTTAACTGTTAATGATACCATGTACATTAATCCTGTTTAGCCTTCATCCTACCAAGTACAAATACAGTGTTCCAATGATTTTTGTTATCAACTCGCCATATTTCGACTTCATAATCGCATCACACTATACATTAGGCCGATACATTGCCTTCCATAGTCTGTTACAGTATATCAAACACATTGTAAAAAAAAAATATCGGATACGACGAAATCGAAAACATCGCTCTACTCAAATTAGAAAAAGGTAGGTAAAAATAGAAATAATTATTTCTGATTCTGCATCTTTTTTTTTTTCATTTTTTTTTCTAAAGTGCTTGATTACATGATACAGTTTTTGAAGGCAAGTGTATAATATTGGTTTTTCATAGGTACAGTTATAACGATAGCAGTTTATAGTTACCGAATTAACAAAGCTAATACTTAATAATACTTAAGTATTATTTTTGTTATATACTGTAATTATAAACTGTTATCGTCATAACTGAAAAGTTATTCTAATCGGATTTTAATTGCAAAATAAAGCCTCACTGGCCAAGTTGGCGTATGCATAGGCAGTTATAAGGTCCCGGTTTACAATGCCAGTTAGAGCAACATTTTCACACTTGCAGATCAGTAGCGTGTCCAGGTGTCTTGATGTGGGGAAGCTGATGGGGGCGCAAAGGTGAAGTTTTGAGCTGATCAGTTGAGTGGGAGTAAACTGGCAAAACAAGGTGACTTTAGGTGCTTTTTTTACACCTTGATCGTGATCTTTAAGAGGCGCCTGAGGCGCCTCTCGCGCACACCCATAGATACACCACTGTTGCAGATACCTCTTCTTTAAGGTATAAACATGTTTATTTATGTTATGGTCTAGATCATTTATATACGGTACGGTACGGTATTATAATAATAATATTAATAAAAATAATAATAATAATAATAATAATAATAATAATAATAATAATAATAATAATAATAATAATAATAATAATAATAATAATAATATAATAATAATAATAATCAATCAACAATTAATCAATCTGATTATTTATAATACTAATAAACGGAAAATAGTTTTTTACTTTATTTTAACATCAGTTTTACTTCTCATTATGTCAATGTAGGAAAAGCCCAATGTGTTGTAGCGAAGAAAAAAAAAAGTATCAGTCATTTATGCTGGGGACCAGGAAGCCGTTAAGAATCCTCGGTGGCGGTTACGTACATGACATTTTTTTCTGATTTTTTCTTTTTTTTTCCCCTTTTTTTTGTGAATTTTATTAGTTATTTGATATTCTATTGTGACTTCATAACTTTTCTAATGTCAAAGTCGACGTTGCTTTCACAATCACAATATAATCCAAGCATCATGAGGGTAGGCCTATACATAATGAGGCACAGAATTTTCCTTTGTCAGATAAATAATAAATTATTAGTAAAGTAAGCAACACAATAAATAGGCCGGCCGAAAGAAAATAATATGAGTAGATCATATGTCTTGTGCAGAGACATGTTCACTTCAACAGAGTTGAATCTTCCTAGAACTAAATTTGGATAATCGTAGGCCTACATGCTTTATCAACCAGAAAGCTGGTGAAAAGTGATTCTACATAGAGCCAGCAAGTTTGTCAGTAGGTTTAAGCATTAATGCCTACGTGTAAATAATAATAATAATTATTATTATTAATAAAATCATTATATATAATGAAGATGATATTTGTGATAATGATAATATTAATAATGATGGTAAAGATAATAACAATAATTATATAATACTAAAAACATTAATATGATTTAAATCAATAACTCATAATATTATATTTTAATAAGCTAAACGACTCGAATGAAACTGATATTGAAGGAGTAAAGTCTTAACATTAAAGCAAGCTTATTTATTGTCAGTGTTACCTATCACCGTTAATCGTTGATTGCGCTAATGATTAGAAAATAATCATTTTTTTAGTGTAGGTCTACCTCTGTTTATTCTAAACTAAAGTATATCAATTTTTTTCAGATTTGTAATTTCATTTTTTTTTCATTTATTCGGGCAACTACTTTATTCAACCAATCAGGCCACCGGCCCATAAGGCCATAAATATTATTTTATAAAACTAAAGCATTAACATGATCATTTTTACTTAGATGTCTTATATCAATTTCAAAAGACATTTATTTACTTTCATAAAACAAAATAAAATATACAATGCCATATGATTTAAGATAAAACGGAAAACAAGCTAAGTAAAAAGGCATGATTCCGAGAAGATAAAGATCTTGTGCTGGGCACGCCTTAAAGGAAATAAAAGTCGAAACAAACATATAAAGGAAATCAAAGAACAAACAACAATTGAACGAATGAATGAATGGATGGGTGGATTGATGGACTGGTAGGCAAAAGGCCGGGTGGCGAAAGGCCGGCTGGCACAGGCCAGGTGACAACAAGCAGCAAACCCTATTTGTTAATGACTTACTAGTAAAGAATAAATACCGTTTTTCAATAGTAAAGTGCATATCAAATTCCATAAATGATTCCTTCCATATTGATTGCTTAAAATTTGATTATAGTTTTTCTTTTTATCTTATAGAGTAATGTAATGAACCACATTTGCTGTAGGTAAAAATATATATATATAATGCGATTTATCCATGTATTTTGTTTTAGGTTCGGCTGTCGTATTTGGCGAAACGATAGACATTTGTTCACAACATCAAACGTGTCAAGGTAGATGTGGAAACCCACCGACTAATGGATCTGTGTGCAACTGTGATTCACATTGCCAACTTTATGGTGACTGTTGTTATGACTACTGGACAAATTGCGCAGTTAAAAACACTCTAAGTCCCTCTCAATCGTTCTGGGATCGTACAGTGTGTAGAGACTCCTATCGATTTTACCTGATCTCTAAATGCAGTCCAAATACCATTGATTATGTCAATTGGTCAAAATGTGAGAAACCAAATCCAGACGATCTCCTTCAGAAAATCCCAGTCAGTGATTCATTTAATTGCTGCGAAGCAGCCAATTCATATTCTTGACAGCAATTTGACCTCTGAAAGATAAGATTTTCTTTATTGTCACGTTTACAATGAAGTATACATGAAATTTTTCCTGTTGACACTTGAAATCTTAACTACTAGATAAAAACATACATAAGGCGAAATAAAAAAATAAGTTACGTTATCACAAAACCATTTTACATATATACAGGTCGTTCAAGCAAATAAATATGGATTATCTTTTTTGAGTTATGTAAGTGGATGGAATTATGCACAAATGATTTTCTGCATCTATTTGTTTTATATTTCATAGGAAGTAGTCGGCCAGATCTACAGATAATGAGCTCCTTATGTAGCGGATGGAAGTTGTCTTCTAGAATTTTCTTTAAATGAGTAATGGCCTCTCTCTCATAGACATCTTCAACCTTATTTACATCATTTTCAATCAACTTGCGGGCATTTTTTGTGATTTGATCAATTTTCATCTTATTGTACTCAGTAAGGCTGTTGTACCATGCTACAC
Source organism: Anneissia japonica (assembly GCF_011630105.1). Classification (NCBI taxonomy): domain Eukaryota; kingdom Metazoa; phylum Echinodermata; class Crinoidea; order Comatulida; family Comatulidae; genus Anneissia; species Anneissia japonica. The sequence continues at coordinate 492,028 of NW_022704004.1, read as the reverse complement.
ATCCATACGATAGCACACTTGTTTGATAGCACACTTGTTTTGTTTGTCAAAAAACAAGGGCCTAAGACGACTAAAAAGCTCACACTTGCGATGTCTTGCACTTGTGCTCAAATAACACGCTGGCTCGCACTTTGGCAACACTCTTTGGCAGTCAACTCGCCCCTAGAAAACCCGCCCTTGGAAACTTGCCCCATAAAAAAAATGTACACTTCCTAGACCATGCAGTCTTCAAAATAAAAATTGTAACCTTTGGTAATCAACTACGTAACATTTTCCACATACATAGACATTTTTGAAACTTTATTAAAAACAACCTAAACCATAATTCACCACTATAGACACAAAAATGAAAAATTACGACTTTGTTACCCAATGAGAAGTGTTGTAATATAGACAATGGGTCGTGTCTCATATTATTTGTTACATTTTTATTATTCATTATTTTCACTTGACTCGCATAAATAATTTTGTTCGAAGAACATTTATATGCAGTTGTACTTCGCAGCACTTCACTTGCAATTTGCAATTTCTAGTATAGCTTATTATAATGTGTGCTCTTTGTAATGGAGTGTCTGTATTGGATGTCGTAGCCTGGGAAATAACAGCCCAATGCAGATATGCTAATATAGGGTACTATAACAGCCATTTACTAACAACAACAATGGCTCCAACAACTCGGATAAGTTTTCGAAATATTCTTTCTGATATAGATCGTGCAGAAAAATGTTATTATGAGTATCAACCTGTTGGAAATCTAAGTAAGCAACACTGTTCAAATGAATATGGATTTACGCATTGCCCAATGCACTATGCAGATGAAGAAGTGGCCAATTATTGCAAAATGTATAGGGCACCTGTGCACAAAAATGGCGTCGTTTACGCTAATGCACACTGTGCACGTTGTCACGGAATATTAGGCTCTGTTTGTAAAAGTGTAATCCCCGAAATTCCCGACTTTTTAATACCCGAAGGAGAAATTATACCTATTAGTATCTTAGTAGATTTTTCATCTGGTAGTGTTAGCGTTGAATCCCCATCAGAGAAATTCACCAGTGAAAACGTTGATTGTGGATTAGGCCGAGTGTACAACCCATTTAATGACAAATGTATTGAAACTGTCTGCGAGCAGGGCAAAGTCTCTACTGAGATTGGCTGCATTGAATTGATTGAATTCCCTTTTGCAGTAGCTGTACCTGTACCAACAGAGAATCCATCTGGACAAACTATTGAATTTCTATGTTCTTGTAACAGGTCAAGTATTGTACAAGTACGTTATAACGCTAACAATGAATCAATACCAGCAAAATGTATAACTCAGATGACGTCATTAATACAAGGATATGACACATTGTTCGATGTTTATCACTTTGGTACATCAAATTCTTTAATTTTATTCGAAACATCAGAGTACCAGCTACTCAACGAAGTGCATACATTAATTTATCAACAATTCAATAGTAACCACAGAAGTTTGTTGAAAAATATTACATTGACACAGATTTGTGAAAATGAAAATATGATGTCACTAGGTGTTGGGCGCTGTGATAATCGGTTCTTCAATATAAACACGTTAAACGTTACAAAACAAAGTGAAGGGTTCACAGTTACAGACGAAAATAATAATTTCATAATAACAAGTGATTATCAAGTGAAAATGACATACATAATTGCGAGTAATACAACTTTAAGCACACTAAGAATAGCCAACTGTTCATATAGCACAACCTGCCCTCTAGTCGCTCTTGACATAATCGATTTTTATATTTTCAACAATAACACTTGGGTTTACAAACCTACCGATCGTCGATTCAAACATGATGAAATTACAATCATGTTTAATGATACAGTTCTTGTCTGTTCAATTTTCTCACCAAATGGAACAAAAACATCTTCGGTAACGTTTTTTGTTTACGAGGACACCCTACAAGTTGTCAACCTAGTTGGTGTGTTTTGTTCTCTGCTAGGTTTATTTCTGACATTGGTCGTGTATTGTGCCTCCAAGAAACGCGAAATGTATTCTGGTACAATTGTAATAAATATTGCAGTGTCGTTGTTTCTTGCGCAGCTACTGACATTATTTGCGGGAATGGTTACTACTCAATCTAAGCACGCATGTGCTGCTTTTGCAGCGCTTCTGCATTATCATTGACTGGTAGCCTTCATGTGGATGTTTTTGATGTCGCTAATTCTATTTAAATCTTTCCGTTCGTTTAAGTCTTCCCTAGATAGCCGTCATCAGAAGCAGTCTATAAAAAGTTTCGCATTAGGTTTTGGTTGGGGATTTCCTTTTGGATTCGTGGCTATCCTTTTTACTCTTCATTTATGCGATTGCGTAGACTTACCTTTTCATTTTCTGTATGGTGACGATACCGTTTGCTGGATACTTGGCGAGTTTTCTGTGTTCCTATTCCTTGGAATTCCCATGTCTATAATTTTGTTTTTAAACAGTTCTCTGTTCTTAGCCACAGCTTATGGAATTTATCGATCCAAGAAACACTCAAAGGAAATTCTACGTGATTTGAAAAAGAATAATATCATGGAAAGTCTCATCATTTATGCAAAGGTGGATAACTGTAATTTTTATTAGAAATTTTGGAATCTTTAAATTCTATTTTTTATGTGAATTCTGACGATTTACTGATAACTGATCTGTTTTACATTGACATATTCTAATAAAATGATACGGAAATTTAACATGTAACTAATAGAGTAAAGGCAGTCGGTATAAATTCAACTGAATAAAAAATACACATTCAGTATAAATCACCATTGTCATCTATAATAATATATTGGTATGGGATAATGCCTACAATAATAATAAATCTGTGATATATATTAAGAATACTAAAAAATAGAAACGAAAAAAACAATAATAATAATAATAATAATAATGATAATAATAATAATAATAATATTCTAAACGTTTAAACTTTTGATCACAACACAAACAAATTTCATTACCGTGAAATTTTCGACCGTAATGCCACGGTCTTCCTCAGCACAATGACTGGAATAT
>NW_022704004.1:485785-488964 GCF_011630105.1 Anneissia japonica | reverse complement strand
GCATTACGGTCGAAAATTTCACGGTAATGAAATTTGTTTGTGTTGTGATCAAAAGTTTAAACGTTTAGTATATTCAAACACCAACACAGATGAGCTACTTTTCGAATAATAATATTAATAAAGTAATAATATAATAATAATAATAATAATAATAATAATAATAATAATAATAATAATAATAAAAGTAATAATAATAATAATAATAGTAATAATAATAATAATAATAATAATAATAATAATAATAATTCGGTGATTCAGTATGAATCAGTTAGATCTCCATATATTTACAACCATCCATTGTAATGAAGATGATATACCGGTATGTTATATATATATGTTAAAAGGTTCCAATACCGTAGTCAAAAAAGACTTACCAAAATTTATAATGATATATAATAATATTTTCATGGCGAAGTAATAATGCATTTAATGCTTGCAGCACAATACGCAAACAGTTATGAACAAAGAAAAAAAACACTGTTGTTTGTTGGTAATGTCTTGAAGTTTGGATTGAGTTGCTTCAGTATAAATCACCATTGTCATCTATAATAATATATTGGTATGGGATAATGCCTACAATAATAATAAATCTGTGATATATATTAAGAATACTAAAAATTAGAAACGAAAATAACAATAATAATAATAATAATAATAATAGTAATAATATTAATAAAGTAATAATATAATAATAATAATAATAATAATAATAATTAAAATAATAATAATAATAATAATAAAAGTAATAATAATAATAATAATAGCAATAATAATAATAATAATAATAATAATAATAATAATATTAATAATAATAATAATTCGGTGATTCAGTATGAATCAGTTAGATCTCCATATATTTACAACCATCCATTGTAATGAAGATGATATACCGGTATGTTATATATATATGTTAAAAGGTTCCAATACCGTAGTCAAAAAAGACTTACCAAAATTTATAATGATATATAATTATATTTTCATGGCGAAGTAATAATGCATTTAATGCTTGCAGCACAATACGTAAACAGTTATGAACAAAGAAAAAAAACACTGTTGTTTGTTGGTAATGTCTTGAAGTTTGGATTGAGTTGCTTCAATCGTCTTCAGGAGAATAAAATATAGTAACAGCAGCGACGACGACGACAATCTTTGAAAATATTGACTCAAAGATTGTTCGGAGTGGTAGACTAAGGGCGCCGGCAGCGCGCGCATGCCGCTATTTTTTCTAATTCGTTTCCTAAGGTGTTAGAGCTTTTAACAAAACTTTTAAAAGATGAATTATGATAATAATGATGATGAAAATGAAAAATGATAGTAACAGTTATAATAATAATAATAATAATAATAATAATAATAATAATAATAATAATAATAATAATAATAAAAGTAATAATAATATTGAAAAATAATAATAATGCTTTGGTGACTTATAATGTTTTAATGGTCGTTGTTTGACATCTCTTTTACATTGTAATTTTTATATTTTACTATATTTGATCATTCTTCTGTTTGACTGTCAATTATATTTTAATGTGAGATTACTGAATTTCCGACTTGGAGCAATAAAGTTTATCTTATTTTATCTTATCTTATGACAACGACAGCGATAACAATAATAATAATAATAATAATAATAATAATAATAATAATAATAATAATAATAATAATAATAATAATAAAACTAAAAATAATAATAATGTGACTTACTATGTCTGTTTGAACATCAGATAGGGCTTTTCTCCACTTCTTTAATGAGAAATGAAGTTGAAATTGCAACAAATAGAAAAGTCGTTAAAGGGTATAAAGTGAAAATAACACGGAAAACCAATATAATTTTAATGAAGTGGAAAAACATGAAGTGGAAAAAAAAAAACGAAAACCAAGTTCACTTCAACGTTATTACTGAGACTTGAACTATGGCTGCAATGATAATATCGAGGTACATCGTGACCCATAACCATTTTCAGTTCATAGCAATTCAATGACTGAAAGCATTATTGTTCATACATATCACAGTAGTTTTGAGTTTAACCTAGCAGTAACTCGTTTAAGCGCTTTAGAAAACGCATATTGCGTTTAAATAATGTATTCAACTGTCATCAAAAAATCTTTAAATGGTCCTCATATCCACACCCTACTGTGGATCGTCACCAAAATTGGATCATTTATTCATTTCACCATGAAAAACTATTCTGCAAAGTGTCATGTTTATCAATCTATAACTGGGACGTAAAAATGACTCTCAAATTTACATCCTAACCTGGATCGTCCCCTACATATAGTAATCTTTCTTGTAACTTGGGTTAAAGTTTCCCGAAAGTTTAGTTCAGTTGACCCATTCTTTAAATATCTGGTATGAACGTTTTCCTTTAAATGGTCCTCATTCACAGCCTACACTGGATCATCACAAAAAGTTAGTCATTTCTTTACTAGACCTTTACAAACTATTATAGAAAGTTACATTTACACCCATTGAAAACTTTTTATAGATATTTACGTCTGGGATCTAAAAAAATAAATGACCCTCCAATGTAGGTAGCCGATCATTTCGGTCGCGCTTCGTTTCGGTCGCGCTTTGTTTCGGTCGCGCTTCGTTTCGGTCGCGGTATATTTCGAACAAATATATGGAGCGCCGAAGGAGTTGCGAAAACGAAAAATTTAATATGTCTAGGCCCTATATATTTTAGTTCGTGAATCGGTTTATCATAGGTCTAAATATTATTGTTTTGCTATCTTTCTGCTATACTCTCTTTCTTCCATTTATGGTGATATATTCATGATTGCAACATGATCTTGTAATTGAAACAATGGAATTTAGTATGTGCTTCATGCTATTCTTTTTGTTGCGTTTTCATATACTATACTTTAATAAATGGTCAATAAAATGTATCTTTGATTTTAATTGAATTGAATATTGTTACCATCTGAAATCTATTTCATAATGTAGTTAAAACAATAATCATTCAATATTTAAGCTGATCATTTTATACAATATATTTATTTTTCTTGCAGCTTCAAGAGTTTGGATAAAAAATACCAAGAGAATTGAAGGAAACACGAAGAAATAAACGAATAATATGCACATTATCATTCACTTGAAATCTTGAATACCCCTGCGCAGTATGGGGTATATGAAGATATATTTATATATGATTTTATCATATTGTATATACCTTGAA
>NW_022704004.1:474741-485061 GCF_011630105.1 Anneissia japonica | reverse complement strand
CTACATATATATAAATAAAATATATATATACATATATATATACACATATATATACATATATATATATATATAATTTATAAGTATTTATTTACATTACACATGAAATCATATAACACATATATATTTTGTTATCCATTTATTTTGAATTTTGAATACAGACTATTCAAAATTACTGGTTTCATGAAGTAGTTGAACACACGTGAAGTGGTGAACTGCGCTTCAGCGTACGTGTTTGTACCTAGAAATAGCTAGTCGTCTATTTTAGCATCTGACCTAAGTCTGTCTTTGCAATAATGTAACAAAAATGGAAATAAAACAAACAAGAAATCATAAACCTTGTGTCATTTTCGCCTTCAGAGTACCATGGCAATAAATATGTGGAAACGTTTCATTCCACAATTATACTCCACTTATGCAACTAAAGAAATAGGCCTAGCAAGTTGAGTGATTTTCTCGGGCTTATGAATATAACATAAGCATGAAAAGGCTTTTAAAATGTACCACATGCAATTATCAATGTATTGATAATTTGATATGGAAAATATAAATATGGAAATACATATTTCCTTTACAATATTATTATAACATGATAAGAACATTTATGGTAAATGGAAACGTAACAGACAAGAAAAAAAAACGTATGCGAAACTAATCTATTGACTATACTTATTCCATAGATTTTTATTTGATTCAAGCATTAATAAAAGTTATATCAATATATATAGCAAGAACCAAAAAAACGTATCTCAAACTCGGACAACTTCGTAACATCTGCGTGTTTCTGTAAAAAAAGAAAAATAGCACCAAGTTATACAGTAATATAGTAACAATAACAAACTTTAATACTAATAAAAATAATTGTTAATAAACTAATGTTACAGTAATTTAAATGACAAATTGGCTGGTTTTTCCAGATACAATGTAAATTAAAAAAATAATATAATAATAATAATAATAATAATAATAATAATAATAATAATAATAATAATATATAACATCATATATTTTAGTATTTATTTTATTTGCTGTATTTGTTATGTAGTAGAAAGCGTAAGATTCATAAAACGAAAATAAAAACAAAATAACAAAATTAATACTAATAAAAATAATTGTTAATAAACTAATGTTACAGTAATTTAAATGACAAATTGGCTATTTTTTCCAGATACAATGTAAATAAAGAACAATAATAATAATAGTAATAATAATAATATTAATAATAATAATAATATATATAACATCATATCATATTTTAATATTTATTTTATTTGCTGTATTTGTTATGCAGTAGAAAGCGTAGGATTCATAACAAAACGAAAATAAAAACCGTCGGATAATATTAATTGATAGTTTAGTAATAATAGTATTAATTTTATTTGCTTTTAAGTAGCCTGTTGTTACTTATTATAAATACAACAAAACATAAATAAAAAAGTATGATAACCGATTGACGAACTTGCAATGATAATTAGGCCTAGTTATATTAAATTTAGCGTTTCGAAACTCCATTGGCGCTCCGTATATTTGTTGAAAACAAACCGCGACTGAAATGAAGCGCGACCGAAACGAAGCGCGACCGAAACGACTGTACACCCTTGACTGATTCGTCGCCAACACATAATACTATCTTCCTTGTAATTTGGTTAAACTTTCCCGAAAGTTTCATTCAGGTCAGTTGATCTGTTTTCAAAATAGGTCTAGGACCTTTCCTTTCAATGGCTCTCAGATCTACACCCTACACCGGATCGTCACAAAAAATGAATAATTTCTTTTCGACATTGACAAACTGTTATACAAGGTTCAAATTATACCCATTATTTTTTAAAGATATATTTAGGTCTGGGTCCTCAAAAATTGAAATGACCCTCCTATTTACACACTTGACTGATTCGTCACCAGCACTTAATAATTTCTTCCTTGTAACTTGGTTAAACTTTTTCGAATGCATCATTCCGATCAATTGGTCCGTTTTCGAAACATGTAGTCTGGGACGTTTTCCTTTAACTGGTCCTCAGATCCACAACGTACTGCGGATCGTCAAAAAATGTTTTACAAAGTATTATAGAATGTTTCATTTAGACCAATTGGTTTTTTAAAGAGATATTTAGGTCTGGGTCCTCAAAAATTGAAAAGACCCTCAAATTTACACCCTTCACTGGATCGTCACTAACACACACAAAAAAAAAAACTTCTTCCTTGTAAACTTCTTCCTGTAATTTTCATTCAGATCATCTGAACGGTTTTTGAAATATCCAGTGTTGATTGTTTGACCTTAAATCACTTTAATTGGTTTTCACACGCTTTAATTGGTTTTCACACGCACACCCCAACATAGATTGACACTAAATATTAGGATGCACATCCTTGATATATGGCCTATGCTTCGGCAAAGCACGGAAAAATTCCAAGCATGGGAAGTGACCAAAGTGACGGCCAGAAAAATAAAACAGTGCAAAAAGATAGGGAAAATATATACTAGATGAAAGAAGGAAAAAATCAGAACAATAACAACAACTTTATTATCATTATTATTATTATAATTTAATAATAATAATATATTTTTATAATTACTATTGCACTTATATTATGTTAACCATGTGTCATTATGTCATTATGTCCTGTTTTTTTTTTAAATTAACATTTTCGCATTCTCTTTTTATACAAATATCTTGCATTGTGGGATTGAAGAACAAGAAACAAGAAATTGTTCCAAAAATAGGTGTTCCTAAAATGTTTTAAACAACAATGGCAAAAAGTCTTTAATTTATATTTCATTACCTACCAATAAGCTACAGAAAAATTTATAGCAAAACAGTAATTAATTGGGTTTTTTTTCTTTTTTATAGGGCCCAGTAACACATACAATAAAATACATCAAATGACGAAAAAAGAATGTGACGTTGACCTCTGTCAACACATGATTGAGCCCTCCATCGTTTCATAATATGAAATCAGCTGAAATGTAATTAAAACAACGACAGCTGTATTATATTTATAGGCATTATTATTTTATCATGCAATGTTAATTGACTTTGACCATTAGGCACACTCAGAATTGTTCTAATCCACTTAATAAGCGTGTCCTCTTAATGTTGTTGGCCGTAGTGTTTAAAGATATATTTCCCCTCGTTCCATGATGATTAAAACGCGTCCCCTTAGTAGGGGAATATGTAGCGTATTTAGTTTCATTTTTATGCATATGTTAGGTAATTGGCGGCCTGTTTGAAATTATGTGTTTAGACTCCAATTTCATTTGTAACTTATTTAGGGCCAATTTTATTCGCATTTTAAATAAATTTGGCGACCATTTGTATACAAGATGAAAAATCAAGTGTCAACAGGGTTTAGGGTGGCCAGGAAAGATTAATTAGGATATCTACCTATGCTGACTGCCTCTAACATTCCACTCCCCTAACTTGATTTCTATGCCTCTTTTTATTTTACCCTAGTCTATATGTTTTTACACTTGTTTTGTGAGACTTCAGCAACAATATTGAAGGGGCAGGACTTAGTGGAAATGACTATTATCCTTGTAAAATGTATGCACTCTGTATTATTATTATTTTACGCAGACGTCTTAAGCCAATTCAGACAGCGTCGTACGACGCATCTTGACGAGATTTGTTGTCGCGTCGGGTCTGTGTGAGTAAAACGCAGACGCGATGGTTGCGTCGGGGGCAGTCGCGTCGTTGAATATTAGACATGTTTAATATTTCTCACGACGACTCAAGACTGTACCCGACGATGAATCGCATTGGGCTGCGTCGTACGACGCTGTCTGAGTTGGCTTTTTACGAACTTGGCCACAGAAACGATGATGAGAATTTTAATCCAATTGGTAGTGACTGATTTACACCATGTTTTTCTGTGCGTGTAATGTATTCGAAGTTGTATAGCGCCCTCTATTATTGTAGGAGCAGAGAACGTTCGAGTTTGTTGTGGTGGTTGTGAATATGGTGGATAATAAAGACAACCCGTTTGGATTACTTAGATGTGGTTTTGTTGTTCATTAGTCTCAGTGAGTGAACGAGAGACATAACATTGGTGACGAGGTTAAACCTTGATATATATAGATAAACGCCGGTTTATAGAACAGAGGAAATATGACTGTTTCTACGACGTTTAGTGAAGATTTGCCAGGGTCAGATTTAGATGCGGAGCCAACCACACTGACTACGCAGTGGCGTGAGTTTAAAACGGCGATAGGCTATTTAATAGCAGCCAAGGGCATTGCCAATAACGTACAAAAATAGGCGGTACTATTGCATGCCGGTGGAGTAAGACCCCAAAAGATATACGGTATTTATCTTTGCCTGACGACGAGGAAGTTGAGGGCCAGGAGCAATTAAACGCATACGATAAAGCTAATAGGAAGCTTGATAAATACTTTACCCTCAAAACTAACGAACCATATGAACGTCACAAGTTTAGGAAAAAGGTGCAAGAGACTGGCGAAACCGTAGCCTCTTTTGTCACCAAGCTAAATAGGCTGGCTACCTATTGTAATGTTAGTGTAGATACCAGCACCCATGTGAGGGATCAGTTGATTCAGGGATGTACTGCTGCATGGCTTAAAAAGTTATTACTGGAAAAAGGGATAGATAGCTTCGTTTGTAATGCTGAATACAATTTTCTAGTTTTTTTATACCTGTTTCATCACATCTGCCTCGGAAACCAAGAAGAGCATAATCAAAGTACAGATTAAATAAACGTGGCCCTTCATTTCCACCTTGTCTAACTCCTGCTGTTGTTTTGAACTTGTATTTTTTGGATCTTCGTTTGCAGTGTTTGCATAGATACAGTTGTACAGGCTTTTCAGTATATCTAGGCTTGTGGTATCCTGGTTGATTGAAAATCTATTTCTCGGTAATTTGAATAAGAAATCTCTATTGATATGATCAAAGGCTGCACTAAGATCGACATAGCAGGTGAATAGCTTTCTTCAAGATTGTAATGCAATCTCTTGAAGCTGTTTCATTTATATACCATCATTACACCCACTGTCTCTTCTAAATCCGAATTGCGTTGGTAGGAGCTGTGTTTCATAGACGTTTTAGAATTATTGACATTGCTACCTTGGTAAAATGAGGACCTATTGATGTTTCTATACGAAGTTGTATCAAGTGCACTCCCCTTTCTCTTCCAGATTGGAGTGATCCTATTCATACACCATTGTGTAGGAGTCACTTTCTCTTTCCAGATGTGTTGAAAGTATTTTCATAGATGTATTCTGGCAATTTAAGTGATAGCTTCAAAAGTTCAACTTCAATATCTAGTGAGGCTTTCCCATTTTCCATTGTGTTAACTACATCTTCTAATTTTTCATATGTTGGTGGAGTGTTCAATAAAACAATGCTTTCATCCTGAAGACAAGTAATATACTCCGGTGGATTCTTAATTTCCTTAGGTAACAGAAGATGAGACTGGTTAGGATTGAAGTGTGCTGATATCCCTGGACATTGTATTTGTTTTGCTTTTTCCTCTAGTATTTTGTTATGGTCTTTGGGTTTTTTTCACATTTTAACAGCTTGCCTGTGTTGCTTGCTTCATTGATTTATTTTGCATTTTCCTTGTAGAATACGTTTCTGCTAAGATTACCATCCATTGCCATCTAAACTCTTTTGTTAAATCCATGAATATCACCGTTTTCAAACCTTTATCAATCCCATTTATTATATAATTGACAAAATCAAGCACAGCCATATATGATTGGTTTGAAAACCATATTGTTATTGGCTATTTTAACAAAATCGGGAACGATTCCCGTATAGAATGACAATTAAAGAACAAAGATACAGGAACTCTTTTAATAAAATCAGAATCAATACCAAATTGTGATCAGGACTTTTCTTTCTCCAAAAATTATTAATTATTTTTAAAACTTTGTCTTCAATTGTAGGTCAAAACATGCTATTACTGTTTTGCAAATACGAAGAAAAGCCATTACCAATATGATTAATTGAAGAAGCCAGAGATGGCCTAAAAATACAAACATATTATTGGCGGTAAAAACTGATCAACAATAACATGTAGCTATACCAAATACCCGGAGACGAATATGCAAATGTTTACGCCAACCTCTTTGAACATTCTTTCAACCTGTAGGTATTACGAAAGCGCCGGAGGCTAAAAGACACCCAAAGGTGTAAGTTAGCTAGCAAGCAAACAATATATCCAATACAAGGTGTTAAGCGATCTTGGTAATAACAAAACGCTGTACCATTGCAACAGGACAGTAAAATGATATTAAACGATTTAAATGCCACTGAATACAAGCAGTAGAAATAAATGAATTATGAACAGTCCAGTAATATTTTTTTTGCCTATGTAGATCGGATCTAAATACCAATTGTAAAATTATATGCACAGAAATTACTGTACTACTCTGTGGAAACATAATTATATTGTACAGTATCATTAAATTCAATTAATAATTACTGGCCTCGTGGACACCTTACCTGGGAAAAAGAAAAAATGGGAAGACCAGGGAAAAGATGGAAAGACGAAATAGACCAATATTGGAAAATCTGTAATTGGTCAATCATTGCACAAGACCGGAAACTTTGGAAAAGTCATACTGAGGCCTTCATCCAGCAGTGAATTGACAATTCAATTCAATTCAATTAACATTTATTCAATTAATTAATAAATACATCAAGTGATAAATAAAGTGGACAACATTAAAATTAATTAATTAGGATCAAAAATAGAAGCAAAGCTTGTCTCAATTTGACCCCGACAAAATAAAAAGTAAAAAACTAATAATAAACGCATATCAGGTAGACCTACATTTTATATACAAATATATATATATATATATATATATATATATATATATATACATACACACATATATATACACACACACATACATACATACACACACTAACATACACACACATACACCCCATACATTCATGTAAATACACACACACGAACACACACACACATACATAAATGCACACACACAAATCAACATATACACACTTATGCATACATATACATATACATACAATATAAATCATCAAAGGTACATATGCAGTGTTTAGATAAGGACATGATGGAACACCGTAGGCTACCCTGTAGCTATTTAACAAATGTACATGTATATATGTTTGAATATCATACATATATACATATACATACACATACATATATAAAATAAAATAAAATATTTAAATAAAGTTAAGATTGGTACATTTCTAAATAATATTTCTTAATCTGCTTTCTAAAAGTGTGGGTACTATGGCAATTTTTAAACTTAACATGAGTATCATTCCATAATTTCGGTCCGTATACTGAAATAAAAAATTGGCTTTTGGTTAGTCTTACAAAAGGAACGTAAAGTGAGTTTGAATTTTTTAAGCAATAACTATGTATAGGTTTATAATCATGAAATAAAGCTAATATAGAGGTTGTGAGTTGGCCTTTTATGTATTGAAACATAAAACACGCAACTTGTAGTTTGTTTAGATCCATAATTTTTAATATATTTAGTTTTTTAAATAGAGATTCCGAAGGCGATGCAAATGAAGCTAAATCAATTATTCTGACAACACGTTTTTGTAGCTTAAGTAATCTATCCAGGTTCGAAGAATAGTCACAGGCCCATATTAAGTTACAATACTGCAAATAAGGGAGAATGAGAGTGTTGTATAAAGTAATTAAAGTGTTGCGTGGGAAGAATAACTTGAGCCTGTTTATTATGCTTATTGATTTTGATATTTTGCTTGCAACGTAATTTTGGTGTAATTTCCAACTTAGAGTTTCTTCAATGAATACTCCCAGAAACGAAGTATTTGATTTACGTTCTATAGGATTTTCATTTAAAATAATGCTAAAGTTTGAAAAATTAACTTTTTTATGGTGTGAATGAAATAAAATACGCCGACACGCCGACTAAAAGCGTGGAAGCGACAGAGAGATGTCGGTACGATCTTTCGGAAGCCAGCTACAGAAACCTGCTTCGGTTAAAATAGAGGGTTTCAAGCCGGTCGCGTGCAGACGAGCGTCCGTCGACGTCCGAGGATTGAGGAGATTCCGGTGCCGCTGAAGAGCTTTTCGACGCTTTGGAACGGTACGACGACGAAGAAGAAATTGCCTTCGTCACGCCACCGACGACTTCGGCTGAGTTGGAAGTCGCAACGTTACCCGCGGAGCGTGCACCGCAGCAACGGGAGCAACAGTATGCGGAATCCGTGTTGGATTCCGAAGCCCTCGGCGACCTTCCCGTGATCACTGAACCTGAGGAAACGACGGGAACTGGAAGGAGAGTGGGCGACCGCGAAGGCCCTCCATCCAATCTCCCGTACGACTTCAATTCGCAGGACTATCGCGACATGGAAGAAACAATCGAAAGAGAAGCTGCCAACGAGGACGACGACGCCGGCGACGACGGAGCAGCGACGCCGACGGGAGATCTTCCACCTTACGCGGACGAGGAAAGTTCGCTATTGACGCCAAACGTGAAGTGGGTGGACGCGAACTGGAAGCAGTACACTTCTGGATTCCTTCAGGAAAACGAAAACGACGATCTGGAGTGGGATCCTTCTCAAGACGTTCGACGAATCCCAGACGAACCGAAGACGCACGCGAGACCCACGTCGTCTTCGACGCCGGCGACTCCCAAATCTGTCGCGCTTGAAGATCTCGATGCGCACCGTCGAGAATCGGCGAAGGAGAACGAACGTACGTTGGAACTGGGCAACCAGAAGCTGAACGAGGTGCAGGACAAACTTGCGGAAAAGGAACGAAAACTCACCGAAGCCAGAGTCGTCATACAGAAATTAAAAGACGAAATACACGAGGCGAAGATGTCCGCTTTGAGAGAATCGTCCGACGTTCGCAGCATCGCGGAGGAAGAGGTTGAACGTCTGAAGACAGAACTCGCTTCAAAGACGGATGCCCTGAAGGAAAGGGATCTAGACGTGGTTCGCTTGGAATCGGATCTGAAAGCCGCGAGGAGAAAGTCGAAGCAGCCGCCACAGGAAGAGAGCGGCAGCGAGCTGCAACAAAAGCTGCAGGAAGCCGTCCGCAAACTGAAAGACCGAGAGAGATCGCACGCCGACATGGAAGAGGAGTTGGAAGAGAAAGACGACAAAATCAGCGTGCTGAAGAAAGAGTCGACGCTCGCCAAGACAGCGATGTCCATGTACGAAAAGCGGGTGGACGTCTTGGAAGAAAACCTGAAAACGGCTTGCAAGCGATACGACGAGGAAGTGAAAAGCAGACGGATTGTGGAGGCGGCCGCAAAAAAGGCAGACGAGCACGCGCAATCCATGGCCGACAAGAACGTCGAATTGCAGCGAGAACTGTTAAGACGGCAACCCGAAGAGTCGTTGTACGAAATGGAAGTGAACCTCAGAGAGAAGGAGAAGTTGCGGCGAGCGCAATCCGATCTGGAGGAGGAACGGAAGACGGTTATGCGATTGAAGAGTGCGATCGAGGACCTGAAAAAGGACCAAACGCGTCATTCGGAGGTTCTTCGAGAGAACAGAAACCTTAAGGAGGAGGTGGAAGCAAACGCCAGGAGGATCGAAAGTATCGACGACGAACTTCGTGCGTCGAAACGGACACTCGGCGACAGAGACAAAGATCGAGCAACGTCCAACCTGAAGAAGGAAATCGCCACTCTCAGAGACGAACTTCGTGCCGAAAAGGACAAGGTGGCGACAGCCGTGAAGGAACGCAGCGACGACGACGCCCGAAGTTCGGTGACGCTCGAGAAGATAAAGGACGAATTGCGACTGGCGAACCGGGAAGCGGCGGCTGCAAAGGACCTCCAACGACGGTCGGCGACGAAGCTGGAAGAGACCGAGAAGCAGGTGGAGAGTCTGAAGGAACGGTTGGATGAAAAAGGTCGCTCGACTGCAAACGCGAACAAGGAGATCGCCTCCCTCAGAAACGAACTTCGTGCCGAAAGGGAAAAGGTGGCAACGGCTTCCAAGGAACGCAGCGACGGCGACGCCCGACGTTCGGCGATTCTCGAAAAGATCAAAGAGGATCTGCGATTGGCGACTCGCGAAGTGGAGACTGCCAAAGACAGGGAATGAAGGTCGGCGAAGAAGTTGGAAGAGAGCGAGAGGGAGGTCGAGAGTAGATGTGTATAAGAGACAGGGCGACGACGGAGCAGCGACGCCGACGGGAGATCTTCCACCTTACGCGGACGAGGAAAGTGGAAGATCTCCCGTCGGCGTCACTGCCCCGCCGTCGTCGCCGGCGTCGTCGTCCTCGTTGGCAGCTTCTCTTTCGATTATTTCTTCCATGTCGCGATAGTCCTGCGAATTGAAGTCGTACGGGAGATTGGATGGAGGGCCTTCG
>NW_022704004.1:465893-474534 GCF_011630105.1 Anneissia japonica | reverse complement strand
GATCAAATGACGGCCTACAAAGAAGAGATTGAAAGAAACGTGAAGAGGATGAAAGAGTTGGACGCTACGATCGCGAAGAAGATTCGAGAGGCGGCCGGTCTCGAAGACGAGATCGCCGTCCTCAAAGAAGGGAAGGAACGGGACGGACGGAAGATAAAAGGATTGGGGGTGCAGCTCGCTAACAAGGGACGCGAGGCGACCGCTCTCAAAGACGAGATGGCCGCATTACAAACGGACCTCTCGAGAGCGCGCGAAGAATGCGCGGACGACCGGAGTTCCGAACTTTCCGTCCTTTTAGAAAAGACGAAAGACGAACTGCGACGGACGTCCCGCGATCTGGCGGCCGCCAAGGAAACCGAGATCAGGCTTAAGGCGAACCACGAAAAAATCGAAAAAGGATCCCGCAGTGGAAAGAATGGGTCGAAGAATTGAAGAAGGCACGCGACGAATTTCACGAATCCCACGTCAAGGAACTCGGATCGCTTCGAGACGATCTCGAGAGGGAGAAATCGGACGCTGAAACGAAACTTGCAACGGCGAAGGCGAGCCACTCGGACGAGATTGAAAATCTTCAAACGCAGATATCTTTCCTCAAAGAAAAGGAATCGAAACTGAGAAGAGACACAGGTAAGTTGCATGCGGCCCTAAAGGAACGGGAAGAGAAGCTAAACTGGAATCCGATAAGATTTCGCGATCGGCCGAAGCGGAAGAGGCTCTTGACGAGTGCGCGTCCCTCTCAGAGAAACTGAGGCTCGCGACCGATTCCGAACGTCGGTCGAAGGAGGACCTTGATAGGTGGCAAGCCGAGAAGAGGTCGTGGCAAGCGACGGCCGAACGACGTTCGGCAGATCTCGACAATCTTCGCGACCTGCTGAAGACGTCCGAGAGAGAACGCGCCAATCTTGAGTCCCAACTTTCGAACGTTGACAAGAATGTAACGGATTCGAAAGAAACGGATTCGTTGAAGCGGGAGCTGGAAAGACATCGACAGGAGGTCCGACAACTCGAACGACTTCTGAGCGACGAAAAGAGGGAGAAGTCGGGTGAATGCAACGATAGAATGATTTCGGTAAAGTAAAGAACTCAAAACGGTCATCGACGCGCGCGATAGACTGGTGAAAGAGAACACGGAAATGGAAAAGAGGCTATCGGAATCGGAAAAAAGTCTTTCGAATTTGTACGACGAATCGATGAAAAGGTTGTCCACCTCGAAGAATCCATGTTTTCGAAGAACAAGGAAGCGGACGAATTGAGATCAGATTTGACGAAAACGAAGATGGAGATGGACGAGATCAAAAGACAACTCAACTTTGCGAATAACAAAGTGGCGGAGGCGTATTCTGAAGTGACTCGAATCGTCGAGAACTCGGAAGACGGCCGATCGCACGAGGAATGTCGAGAACTTCTCACACGACGCCTCGATGAAGTGGAACGTTCGTTGGAAAAGGAAAGAATGAAGGCAGCCGATTGTGCGCAAATGAACAAAGAATTAATGCGACATATATCCTATCTGACGAACGAAATAGAAACAGTAAATTACGGCCGAAGTGTCGAGGTAAGCAAATTGCGCCGATTACTGAACGATTGCAGAAGCGAAGGGTCTCAACGACAACGTTGGGAACCTCCCGGTCGCCGTAACGTCGGTCCCAGCTACAACGTCGTCGAAGACGCATGTTCCGGAAGTTCTGCGTGCGAATCCGAAGAGGAAGTGGACGACGACATTAGCGAAGACGTCCTCGTCGGCAACCCCGAAGAGAACGAAAACCCCCGTCCCATCCCGTTCGTCGTGGACTACCGACCGAGCTCCACCGCCTACGGAGGGTTGATCGGAGAGGACGAATGTTCGTTTCATCAGCTTCTGAACCAAGCAAGACGGTTCGTCGAGTCCGAGGACGAAGTACCGGAGGCGGCCAAAGGGTTGTCCGACAGGTACGGTTCGACGGCCTTCGCACCGACTGTGGTTTACGCTGATCCGCCCACGCCGGCAACCAGATCTCTCGCGAGGTTGATAGCGTTCATGGGAAAGATTCCCGGCGTGACGCTGCTGAAACCGAGCGAGTGCACGGTTCCCATCTGCTTCCTTTCGAGGAACGACCACGCCGGGTTCGCCGGAAGGGGAGACGCGCGCTACGTGCTTTTCGACGACGACGCCGAAAGCATTAAGTGGACGGACACGGATACGCTCGTCCATTTGGCCGAGAGGATACTGGATCGCAATCTCGGACACGATCCCGGCGCGGTGATAGTGGAAGATGTTCGACGACATTGACGGCCCGGCAACCAGTTCCGACAACTTCCTGCTTCTCATAAGCATCCTGCTTGCCGACATCGTACCTAACTGCGAAGAACGCAAGCGAGAGAGACGCGAACTCGTCACTTCCGTTTTCTGAATGTCTTTCGAAATGTGGAGGAATCTCGAAGTGCGCGTGCGAAGAAAATGGTAGAGGTGGGCACGAGAGAAGAGGGCGATCGACGCCGACCGCCGTCTAGAATTATTCGAGGATGGTGAGCAGGAGGATGAGGACGACGAAGACGAAGACGATTCGTTGGAGGAGTTGTCTGTGGATCTGCAACGACGGTTGGAAGCTGCGTGCGGAAGCGGCACAGACGACGACGTCGTTCCCTTTTACGCAAGATGCTTAGTTCTAGCGGAGAACCTTCTGCGAGGGACGGATTCGGTCACGACGGAGTGCTGCACCATGACCGACTTCGACGCCGTGCTCGCGCGACACGTGCTGTTCCCTGGGACGAGCGAGCATTCGACGGTGATATCGAGGCGCCTGTTAGCACTCTGGAGGGTCGTGGTCGTCGTGGGCACCGTACCGGCGTTGCCCATCGGTTGTTGTCCGAACGTCGGATACCGGTGTTTCGTATGCAGGAAGGAGCAGACGGACGAGGAGTGCCACCATCTCGTCACGACGATCGCGAACGAAGTTACGGAAGACGAGGAGGATATCTGCCGCGGTGCGCCTCCAGTATTCCTGCGTCTCGACACTCGCCAGTCGACGAGACCGGAAGTCGCCGAGAAGGACGAATTCGAGATCGCGAGACGCGTCGACAGGCGTGCGAGATCGGCCGCCGACAAGCTGAGGGTGGAGATCGAAAAGGAGATAAGGTACGCAGAAGCGTGCGTCCGATACGCCTCCCTTCCAAAGACCATTAGTCTCGGTTGCATAGCGCACGTCGCGAAGCTCGTCTCGTTCGGAAAGCGCAGACGGCAGTTGGCGTACGAGAAACGAGAGACGTTCGACCACAGGGATCTGGAAAGGTGGTCCCGAAATCTGCTGGAGTCGATGTTGGCCAATCCGGACAGGCGCGATCAGAGACGGGCCGCGATGGCCTCGTTCTTCCGTTTGGTGGTTGATCCGACCTCGGTGGTGAGGGACGCGTCGACGACGAGACACGAGACCGCCTTCCGAACATGGATGGAAGCGTGCGAAGTGCCCGCCGAGAGCGTTTGCGATTACGTCGACGGACTGAAGGGCGTGACTCTGAAGACGAACGTCGAAGACGACCTGACTGGCCTGTACAAATGTCTACTCACCTGGCACGTGTTCCTAGCCATGCCCGTTTCGGGGGGAGGCGGCTCCTCTCGCATCATCAACAGGTGCGACGTGGACGGTATGCCGGACACGGACGGTCTCTGCTTTTTGTACGACGACCGTCGCTTTCTGGTAAGGAGAGGGGACCGAACGATGACGTTCGTTTACGAGCGAGCGCTCGAATCGTGCGTGGCTTGGATCTACCACGGACCGTTACCGATGTCGTCCTCTACTGTAACGAACGTGCTGTTCCACGCTGGTTTCGACGACGATCGACATGAGATAGGCGAACAGGAGGGCGAGACGCGCCGACATCTGCGACACGACCAGGTTTTGGATCCGATCATGACGGTCACGCGAACTAGCATCTCGGTCGCGAAGAGCAGCTTGCCCTGTCCGTCGTAATATCGGTTCAGAAATATGCCGATGGTATTTCTTAGATTGCAGTAGAAGGTTATCGCGAAAAGTACA
Source organism: Anneissia japonica (assembly GCF_011630105.1). NCBI lineage: Eukaryota > Metazoa > Echinodermata > Crinoidea > Comatulida > Comatulidae > Anneissia > Anneissia japonica. The sequence continues at coordinate 470,521 of NW_022704004.1, read as the reverse complement.
AGATTCGCAGAAAGCAGATCCCGATACTTTCTTATCTGCTTGTCGTACGTATCCCCCAGCCAGTCGTACCGATCGAACAGACCGTAGAGAACGAACAGGAAGATTAGGAGCGCCGCGATGAGCGGAGCGAACTTCTTCATCCTTTAACGAATGCTTACAAAAACCGACACCCGATAGTTCGATCGATCATACGCAAACATGTTCGGGAAAAAAAGAGACGATCGTTTCGAGTATAAGAGAGTGGAATCGATGCGCAACGTGGCTTCCATGGAACAGAGGTTCGAGGAGAAGGCCGCGGCCGCTCGACGGAGCGTGGAAGCCGGGGTGAAGAACGGTGCCGGACCCCGAAAGTTGGCGTCCCTCATCAGACGCGCGTCGGATTACGAGCGTCTGCAATCGACTTCCCAGAAGGCGATTTACGATCTAGAGAAGGACGCCCTGTCTTCAGAAATGCGAAACATAGACGGTCTGCAGTACGAAAGGTTGAAACGAGAAGATCACGAACTCGGAAAATTCGAGAGGCTCACCAATCCCCGCAAACTATGCAGACGTATAGCGGCCGTGAAGGTCAGGAGGGACCGTCGCAAAGTGGGAGTGGAATCTATAAGGGATTTACTAGACTCGGAATCGGACGACGGAGACGAGGACGACGACGAACACTCGCCCGAGATGCAACTCGCCAAAGACCTCATCGACGACGACGTCTGGCAAAAGGTGACCGAACTGCCGGAACCGTGTACAAGAAAAAAAGACGATCACTTTTCTTTGCAATAATTAAAATTTTTAAAGGAAAGAGAGAAATAAAAGAACGAGAAAAAAAACTTTTGTGTTTTCAATTCATTATTTTATTTTTATTGATCATCAGCAAGTTCGCACGAGGCGCAAGCATCGCGCGAGGTGATGGCGCCGCACCTGCAAGAACGCATCATAGCCAAGTCTGGTTGCTTGACTGTCAGCCGGACTCCGGCACCGTCGAGGGCCAAGGTCGCCAACCTTCTCGAGTGGCAGTTGTAGCACGCAGGCTCCAGCGTGTTTTCGTCGATGTACATACCTTTGGTCGGAGGGCGGTTCTTGAGGTCGACGTACGTGAGAACTATGTAGCAGTATCTGCATATGACGATGGACTCGGAACCGCTTCCAGGTTCGTACGTCTGATCGTACGCGTACTGCACCTGGGCGCACTTCTCTGCACGAACAGAACGCTCTACATCTCCGACGCCTCCTCCTCGCTCAAAAGAGAAAGGGCATTGGTCACTCGGGACGGTAGAAACCTGCGTTCGCGAACGTCGTTCAGCATGAGGACGCACGCGACAAGACCGGCTGATCTGTCCGGCAGGACGAACAAGAGGTTGAACGGCCAGTTGGTTCGCGTGAACTCCAACACCCTCTTAAGCATCGGATGTAACGGTTTGGTCTTGACACTGTTCAGATGCGCCAGTACCACTCTGATGATGGCCGACTCGTGCACCCTGTCGGTCTTCGGGACGACGTGGTTGGACGTTTTCCGTTCGTCCCGATCGGATCTCAGCCATCTGCGAATCTGGTCCAGGTTGGCAACGGCCGCCGCGATTTTGCTGTGGTGCGGAAGAAGGAGGGTGTCGTAGAAGTACCGGACGAACGCCTTCTTGCGCCGATCGTCGGTTTCCTCCTCCCTTTCCTCGTCGTCTTCGACTTCGTCGGCAAGAAACCCTCCGAGCGCGACGGCCGCTTAGAACTGCATTTTCTCTTCCTCGCTGCACCTCGCCCACTTTGTCCTGTGCGAACTCTTGGAAGTCGTGCCCAAACAAGAGCTGACGAATTCCACGAGTCTTGAACGATCGTCGCCTTCGCTGTGCGCCTTGAACATGTACGCGAGACCTGAGGCGAAAGCCGGGAACGCCGTTTCGCGCGACATGGTCGGGAATGAGCGCTGCCGGGGTTTTGCCAAAAGATATGTACGCACGCTAAGAAAACAAATATAAAATCACTCACGTTCGCAGTGTTTGGTTTGCTCCTGAAGTTTGCGGTTGCGCCCGATCTCTGCGTCACCTTCACGCCGTCCGGGACGCCCTGGAACGAAATTCCGTAACTCCGCCGGCCCATCTCCAGCAGCTTGATGATGTCCTCCCGATTGGTGCGGGCGCAGTTTAGATCCTGCGCCCAGTTGACAACGGATATGCCTGATTCGTGTACCAGGAGCGCCGCAACGACCAGCTGACCGGCTCTGTTCTTGCCACTTCGCCGGGGAACCCGAACGACGGTAAACTTCCTGTCGTAATCTTCCAGCTTTCTGACGGCCGTCTGGCGCACGGCGGGATGCCACCTGGCGGGTTCCGTCAGCGACTCGGCCTCCTCCTCAGAGAGGACGCAGAGGATGCGCAGCGCCGGAATTCGAAGCTCGGAAGCTCGGTCGCCTAACACCTTGTTGAACCTTCCGGCCATGACCGCGTTGCACATATCCCGCTGGAATGGCTCCAGACGAATGTTGCATTCCATGCAAAAGAATTCCAGAGTGGACTTGACGTTCCGAACGTGTTTTAACGCTTTCTCTTCCGCGCCGACGGTCTCGCCTAAATCAACGCATGCGGAGAGCGGCTTCAAGACTCTCAACCTGGCTTCTCTGTGCATCCTCTCATCGATCCTGTCGCAAATCCTGCGCATCTGCCTTTCGTGAGGAAGCATGGCGTGCATGGCGTATCGGTGAGAGACACGCTACTAAGGATGTTCGAAGCTACGGTTAAGGATTATTGAAAATTCACGTGGGATGGTATATATCTCGATGCGTATAAATGAAATTGTCATGTTGGGAAATAAATCATTCGAAACCAAAACCTTTTCGTTACCAAGTGTCTTTTACTTTTTTTTGTTTATGTAGTAAAAGGGAGAAAAAGACAAAGGGACACACGGAGAGATGAATAAATTGGACGTACCTCTTCCAGTCTACTGCGCGACGCTATCGTTCGCCTACAACGGATTTGGCATTGTGCTGGTTTTCCGAATTTTGGAAATGTATTTCGGAAAACGATACTCCGACATGTTCACGATTGACACTAGACACGCCATGGTCGACAGCGCCGTCAGTATAATGACGACAGTCGGCGTCGTAATCTTGTCGGCGATGGCCGGAGCTTTGCGGACGACGGTGGCAGACGATCGCTCGGTGGACGAAAAAACGATGGAGTCGACGTTCTCGTGTCTGTTGGGAAATTAACTTTTGCTGCTTCTGAGCGGATTGGGAACATCGCTGTCTCTTATACACATCTAGATGTGTATAAGAGACAGGTGGACGAAAGAACGATGGAGACGACGTTCTCGTGTCTGTTGGGAAATTACCTTTTGCTGCTTCTGAGCGGATTGGGAACATCCAGCGCGGTCGTGAGACCGATAAACAGGATCGTGGACGTTTTGTGCTTCACGACGTTCGCTCTGACGTTGAAATTCCCCGATTTGTATGGCGTTGGGATTTTGGTCGCGGTTATGCGAATCGGTTTTCCTTTGGATTACATGTGGACGTTGACCAACGTGAAAAGTCGTGTGTGGAATTTTGCAGGAATGTTCGTCTGCAACTGCGTGCTACCACTCGTTATGGTAAAATTTGCCATAATCAACGTCCCTGTCGAATTCGGGAGAGATTCCGTTCCTGCGGTGGTGCACTACTGCTTTCTGTCGGCCGTCGGCTTCGGCAACGGGGTGCTGTTGGCGTACGCGATGAAGCGACTCAGCCGACGACGACGACGACCACCACGATAACGAGAAGAAGAAAAAGAAGGAAAAGCAGAGGAAGATCTCCATTATTGTATAAGACCCGATGACGTACGTCATCGAACGTATAAGCATGGACGTAAATGAAAATAAGAGACAGAACGTGTTGAATTCCGTGTCCTGTTGAATAACCAAAAAACATCGTACGTTTCAAGTAGCAGTTTGGATGAACTGACGAAAAACGTCGGCATTCTTTTGCAGCAAGAAGATCTAGGCCTGCCCCGAGAATACGTAATCGAATTGAATCTGGACGCCGTTCTTCCGATCTTCGAAAGAAAGGCGGCAGAAGTTGCTTTGAAATTGGTCGACAATCGCACAATCGACTTGGAGTTTCCCGGTTTGAACAATTACGTGTACTTAGCTTCCGTACTTTCGTTTCTTTTGGCCGATGACCTCGTAACGACCAAATTGGAATCCGCCGCTTGGGCTGCATTAAGAGAACGATTGGAATGCTTCGACGTGAAGAAAATCAACGAGTTTGCAGAATTACTTGTACATTCCTACGAATCTTTCAGAATATCCGGCGACCCGTGGTTGAGGTTTCTAGCCATATGCGAACCGTTTCTTTTTGGAAACTTCGCCGCTCCCGTCCTTGACGGATACAGTCCCACCAACCCACGTTATAATCAATTGAAGGCATGGGGGCACGATGAGAACGTGCTGCACATGCAGTTTTTAATTATGGGTTATACATATTTTACGTGCCGGATAACATTGTCCGACTTCATAAACGACCTGCCGACGCCACCGGAATTCGCCGACACGTCGATACCGTTTTTCGATTTCCTGAGAATTTGGAAATTTGTCATCGTCAATTCGGACGAAAAACGTCAACGTCTGTACGCCATGATAACATTTGCTTACATATTCTCTATCGACGACCCAGA
>NW_022704004.1:452872-465845 GCF_011630105.1 Anneissia japonica | reverse complement strand
ATTCACGGATCCGAGCATACGGTCCGACATACCCGAGTTCAGACACAAGACGAAAGTCGCGTTCGACCTGAAATTGCGGAACGTAGATGACTGCACCGTACTGCGCAGCTACGGATCAAGTGATTTCATGCACGTCGAAGTGGAGAACCTCGACGTGGTCGCACGATTTCGCGTGGGAGACGAAGAGTGGTCGGCGAGGAGTCCGGGGAAACTCGAACCGGAACGATGGCACAGCGTCGGGATCAGCAGGCTGGGTCGATGGATTCAGGTGCGGTTGGACGATGTAGTCGTGGAGGGAATGCAAAAGACGGGCACGGCATCGGCTGCAAAACTGATAGGAAATTTTACGCTGGGCTCGTTCGACGGGTGTTTTAGAGGAATATCCGTCAACTCCAACGTTCCCGTTCTGAGGTCGGTCGGCCGATGCTCCGACGACGGCAGAGAGACCTTCGCTGTTTCGAACGCGCCGTCCAAATTTCGACGCCAGACGAGCATCGCTTTTGAACTGAAGTTGGAGAACGAAGAGAACTGCACCGTTCTGCGCAACGCTGGAAACGGGGATTTCGTGCACGTCGACGTGGAGGACCTCGAGGTGGTCGCGCGATTTCGAGTGGGAGACGAAGAGTGGTCGGCGAGGAGTCCCGGGAAACTCGAAATTGGTAACTGGCACAGCGTCGCGGTCTATAGGGAAGGACTGTCGGTTCTGGTACGGTTGGACGGAGTTGTCGGGGAAGAGATTCGAAATTTAGGCGAGGTGTCAGATGCAGATATAACGGGTGACTTCTTTTTGGGTGCGTTCGTCGGATGTATAGGCAATCTGACCGTAAACTCGCAAAGCATATACACGGTGGGTTGTCGAAGCCATACGACTGCGAAACCCGCCGAGATCCCTAACCACGACGACGAGAATCCGCAGGTGTCTAACTACGACGACGGCGACGACGATGACGACGGCAGCGGCGGCGATGATGACGACGGCGAAAGACAGCTGGCTTTAGACGCTCGAATCACCTCTCGGATCTTCGGTGCTTACGAGTTCGAAAACTCGACGCACGGTCAGTTTCGTGTGCCCGACAACGTCCTGAACGACGACCGTAACGAGATGATTGTCTCTTTCGACATTTTCCTGCGGGAAGAACACCCAGTGGCCGGCGTTATTGTACAGCGTCGGATTCGCGGCGGCGATCAGCGAAGAGGAACTGCAAATCGGAATCTGGCACGACGTCGACGTCCGATGGAACGGTTCGGCTTTGCACGTCGACGTGAACGGAACCGAGGGGCTCGTCAGCCGGATTCCGAGAGGAAGATTCGTCGCTCCGACCGGTACGCTGTTGCTTAAAGCGTCTAACGCTCCGTCGTTCGTCGGTCGATTGAGAGACCTTACCGTCAACGGAATCGCGATAGTGCCTTCTTCGGCGAAACCCTGCCAATCTGTCGGTATTCGGTCCCGTTTTCCGGCGAAAAAAAAGCCCCGGACGTACAGATTCGAAAAAGATAGCAAATTCAATTTCAACGTGCCACCGTTTCACACCTCCCGAGATCTAAAAATCTGGTTCGCGTTAAAATTAGACAAAACCGGAACCAGCCACGTTCTGAACGCGAACGGGCAACAGAGTTACGTGCAAGTGTCCGTGATCAACTCGAAGATGGTGGTCACGTTGCTAGTTTCGCGAAAGTTAGCTATCCTGAGAAATTCGAAAACGCTGAAGACGGGCGTCTGGTACGACGTGGACATTCGAAAGATCGGCGGCTTCGCACGGCTGGACGTGAACGGGATGGCCGGCACCCTAACAGAGATCAATCGCGACTCGATGTTCTCGGGTGCGATCTCCGTAGGTTCCAGACACTCAACGAGCATGAACTCTATCGTCGGCTGCATGCGAGGGATAACCGTGAATTCGGTCGACGTGGAACTGCCACCCTCCACGGAAAGATGTCACCAATACGACGCCGACGCCGACGACAACAACAACGAGCGCGCGGCGAACGCGAATCTAGAAATGACAGACGAAACGATGATGGTACCCGAAATGCTGTCCTTCCGCTTAAGCAACGTGACCGGCGTCCGAGTGTCTCTGACTCACAAAAGCATGGACGTCCGCCACAGTCTGCGCATCTCGTTCTACATGAAATTGAAGAAAGGAAACGACGGCGGCCAGATTTTCTTCCTTGGAGACGAACTTCGCGATCACGCGTTCATGAGGATAGCTGACGACGGAAGAGTGAGAGCAACTTTCGAAATGGGATCCGGACCGGTGGTCGTCGAGAGTTCGAGTCCGATCGCCACCGGCACCTGGAACCGTTTCGAAGTTCTCAGGATAGGGAATTCTGCTCGATTGAAGGTCAACAATCGACCGGAGCCGTGGAGAAAGGTCAACGGTAATTACAGTAGTCTGGACGTCGACACGTGGCTGCACGTCGGTCTCACAGAAGGTTCGCCGTCCGTAGAAGCGTGCGTCGCGCGGATGACGTTGAACGATATGGAAATTCGACACGTAGATCTGCAGTCGTGTTCCTCTCGTGTCCAAGACCAACTCGTTTCCTTGTCCAACGAAACGGAAGAGCTAACCGAAACCTACGTGCAGCAACGGATTCCGTCCAAGTTGTTTCGACTGGAATGCGGCGCCACGCACACATCTCCGATGCCCATGACCGACGTTCGAGATCTGTCGTTCTCGATCAAACCGAAAAACGCGACCGGACACGTGCTCACCGCTTCCGGAGACGTCGACCACATCACGATCTCGCTTTGGGGCGGCTACGCGAGCGTAGACCTGAACACCGGTTCCGGAACCATGCAGTACTACAGTCCGAATCCTATGCACGTCCACCGTTGGAACCGACTGAAGACAGAGATCGCCAACGCCACCATGTCCGTCACGACGAACGGCGGCCGGAGGGAGACGAAGCTGGACGGCCCTTATACTCATCTAAATCTTGGCGGCGACTTCGTCACTGGAACCGTAAACGGATTACGGGGCGTCGAAGGATGCATCTCCTCCCTCGAGCTCAACGGCGGTCGACGAGTGGTGGAACCCGCGGGAATGGCTTTTTGTCGAGTCGCTTACCGCCTCGACGATTCCACTTCTTCGATGGCCGGGGAGGGTCGGATAGAGAGCATGTCTTTTTCGCTCAAACCGTACGAACAGACGCGAAGCGTTCAACGGCACGTGTTCATGGCCACAAGCAAGACCACCACCGACCGCGTCTCGGTTTTCCATTCGCAAGATGTGTATAAGAGACAGGCGCAAACCGTGTGCTCACCGGTAGGTGGAACGAGGTTCGACTGCTGTTCGAAGAAAGCTCGATGCAGATCGCGATAGGAGTGGAAACGAGCGAGAAGAAAATGCTGGAAGGCACGTTCACGCATCTGAACATGAACGGCAAACTCCACATCGGCGCCGAATTGAACGGAACGACTCGGGGGCTCGAAGGATGCATTACTCCTTTGGTAGTGAACACCGGTTGACCGATCGCACCGACAGGACTTTCTTTCTGCCAAGCGGCGCCGATGCGGTCTCCCGTCGTCGTCGTCGTCGCCGCCGTCGACGATCGCCAACCGGAGACGGAGACACCACCCCGGATCTCCTATCGTCTGACCGATGACACAGGGATGCACGCGATGCCATCGTACGATCGCATAAACAGTGAAAAATCGGACGGGCACGTGTTCACAGGGAAAGGACACACCGACTCCCTCTCGATATTGCTCTTCGACGGCCGCGCGGGCATCTACGTTCCGGAGCGGATTTCTACGACAGCGAAATTCCTCTGCGAATGAATGAATGGAACAGACTCTGGATAGGATTCACCGAAGGCTTCATGCACTTTTCCGTCGGTCGCGGACATTAGGAATGGAAAAAACTGGCAGGTCGGTACACCGACCTCAATCTGGGCGACAGCTACTCCGTGGGATTATACGAAGGTCTCGGCAGCACCGGCGGATGCATCTCGGAGCTCGAGGTGAACGGTCAACCGGTACAACCCACCGGTCTGGCACCTTGCAACGAAACGAAACCCGATAGCAGAAAGATCAGAATCGGATCGGGCGCGTGTTCTTACTTCGTTGTTCCGCAAGACGAAGCGACGCAGCTTCCATTCATAGAAATGACTTTCTCGTACACGCGCTCGGACCCGAACGACGGCCACTTTCTGCTGTACGAAGGAACGAACTTCGACTTGCACGTGGCTATATGGGGCGGAAGGATGACACTGTTGGCGACATCCAAAACCGAAGGAGGAACGTTCGCAAGGTTGAGGTGTCCTTACTCGGTAGCACCGAACGTCACGGAAAGATACACCATTCGTCTGGCCGATCGCTATATGGAGTTGAATTCCGAATCTTCCGGTTACGCGCACGCGGTAATGCCGGCTGAGGTCGTCGTCGACGATCACCCCGACGGAATGTTCTTCTTCGGACGAGCGGACCGTTCGGCAAACGGAGTGATCGATACATTCACCGTGAACGAATGGATGCTGGATTCCTCAGCCATTCTGGAATGCCCGACGAGGATCGAAGAGAACGATAACGCTGTGGTCGATATACGAAACGACACCTGTTTCACATTCAGCGTCCCTACTTCGACCTGTCGGCCCACCCTGGACGTTAGCTTCTATTACACGAGATCGAACACAGACGACGGAAAAATATTCAAGTACGTAGAGAGTGAAGGATTCCGCTTAAGAATCTCAATCCTGAACGACGAGATGAGGTTGCTCGTATCGAATTCCGAGAACGAAAAAATCACGTCGGTAACTCCGACTCCGTCTGCGGGAGTCAGGACGATATACGCATACCACATACGAAACAATCAAATCTTCTCTACGAAGGACGGGATTCCGACTTTGGCAAAGGCCTTCCCGGTTGGAAACGGAATGAAGTTCTGCGAAGGTGTGTACATGCTAGGCAGCAACGGCGAATCCCACGTGACCGCCGCGGGGAAGGTGAGTTCTCTGATCGTCAACGGTTTTGAAGTCGAGCCGGATAATTTGGAAAAGTGCAACGCGACCACGGATGCTCAATCGACCGAAAGACCTTCGACCCCAGCAGTAGACCGATTCGACAGATCTTTCCGCATACGCGACATGAAATCCCGGATGCCCACCGTCGGCCGCGATCAAAACATATCATTCTCAATCAAACCGGATGAACTCGACGGACACGTGTTCACCGCAGAGGGAGAAAACGACCACGTCTCAGTAAGGCTAGTGTCGGGATACGTGAGCGTGTCCATAAACGCAGGTTCCGGACGGATGTTTCACGGCAACGAAAAACGAATCTGAAATCTTGCTGAAATTCGAAGAAGATTCCGTGCGAATAACGACGGACTCAGTTCCGTCCGAATGGAAGAGGTTAGAAGGGATGTACACTCACCTCAACCTCAATGGTGACTTCTCCATGGGAACGGTCGGAGACTTCGAGAGCATCGAAGGATGCATCTCCCCACTGAAGATAAACGGTCGCCTTTTCGTACCACTGGGACTAGCACCGTGCGTTTCGAGAACGGACGACGGAGGGTCCTCGACCGTTTTTCTGGACGAACGCACCGGATACAATTTCGTTCGACAAGCGAAAGAAACGGATGTCACCACCCAGGTGTGGATGACTTTCTCGTTGAAAGCCTATAACGACGAGGGGAGGATATTCCACGTCGACGACGGCAAAGGCGGTGACGCCTTGTCCGTATATATGAAAGACGGTTTCGTGGAAGCATTATTCCGGACGGGTTCCACGCCGCTTCGAATCACCAGTCCGAAGCGCACCGCGATAGGAGAGTGGAGCTCTTACGGCATAAGCAGGTACTATCTGCACGTCCTGATGAGGATCGATTCGTTCGAAACGAAAACGAACATGATCGGGAACGACGCCATACTCGACGTGGGAAACGTGTACACGGTGGGCGCTAGTTACGATTCGCCGGGTGTTAACGGATGTCTGAGAGGACTTACGTTAAACCAATGGGAGATTCGAAGCAGCGAAATGATAGGACGTTGTCCAAGAAGGAATACTACCGATTCTACGTCGAAGGTTGAACCGACCACGAAGGAATCGACGACGAAGGAATCGACGACGAAAGAATCGACGACGAAGAAAACGACAACGGCCGAACCCACAACTGAGGCATCGACAACGAAGGAGTCGACAACCAAGGCATCTACAACGAAGGAGTCGACGACGATGGAGTCGACAACGAAGGAATCGACAACTGCCGAACCCACAACAAAGGCATCGACCACGAAGGAGTCGACAACTAAGGAGTCAACAACGAAGGAATCGAGCTGAGATGCTACCACGGCAAGAAAAAGGCCTTGGACGTCCGTTGGCAGTTGCCGAATAAGAGAGTGGGCTTCGCGACCGTTCACGTCACCGAAGACCTGACTACCAGCATGCTGAAGGTGGTCGGAGTCGATCTCAACGCTTCCGGAATCTACTCGTGCTATTCCAACGATTACTTTTCCGCTTCCAGAACCTGGAACGCTCGCGTTGTGGTTGCGGATTACTTCGTGATCGATCCGACGACGACCGCTTTATACGAGGGATCCCGGAACTTCCGAACATCGTGGGTGATCAACAAATCGTGGTACGGCACGACGCCCGGTTTCTGGTACAGGGTGTGCTTCGGCGTAAAGGGCCCTCTCCCGAAGGAGATTATCGCAACGATGGTACCTTGTGCGTCGAATAATATGGCGGTCGTTGCGTTGTACAGCGATCTGGGAATAGAAGCGGACCGAGAAAAATGCAAGTTGTCGGAAAAGTCGATCTGTTGCATCCTGCCGGACGATCCGTGTCGTAGGTGGAGCAATGCGAAAGGTGTCATCATCGCAATGGACGCGCGCTCCGTCGCGGAGGGCAGTTCGTTAAACTTGGTGTGCTACTTTTTCCAACCCGTAATCATTACTTGGATTATGCCCAACCCGGCTCGAGAGGAAGAAACGTTGGCCGAAGAGTACGGGTTGATTCATTCTCTTCGTTTGCGAAACGTAACCGCGCACGACGAAGGTCTCTACGCTTGTTCCGGTTCTAACGGCGTGGTGAGTAACTCGGTGAAAGTTCTCGTCGGCCAGGAAGCGAGACTTTCGACGTCCGTGGACCTGTTCTGTGAAAGGACGACCGCGGTAGATTCGAAGGCGCAGCAGATGGGGAAAATTTCCTTGTTTCCCGGGGTGCAGATACCGAAAGTCAGGGGAATGATAATCCTGAGATGTACGACGACGCGGTCGACCTTCTCGGTGTCTTGGACGAAAAACGGCAAGGACGTGGGCGACGACAGGAGTCATCGTCAAGTATGCAATGGCGGTCACGAACACATGCTGATCATCGTCAACGTCAAGATGCGGGATGCAGGATTATACGGTTGCTCGTACAGGCAGAACACGGCGAACGCTTGGGTTAAAATCGCGAAAGCCGACGCACCTCCCCTTCTCGTCGAACATCACGCGAACGTGTGTAAGGACAGCGTGTTCAGCATACCCGACCCCGCCGTCCAGGTGAGAAGAAACGGCTCTCTCGCCTGCTACTACTTCGACAGAAAGACCGATAACTTCGGTCGCCCCAACACCTGTTACGAGGGAGGGCTAACTTTTCTGTCAGGAGGAGCGACCGAAAATTGCTACGACTTACCTTCTCCGAGAAGCGCGGATCTTCCGAGGAGTCATCCGTGAAACGAGCTGAATACCGAATTAGACGTCGTGATCGAGAAAAACCTACTGCACGTGGGAGACACGGCAACGTTACATTTTTACGGCCGAAAGTGGGGGAATCGGAGATTCAACGTCCGCGCGGAGGGCGTCTTGTCGAGCCACGATCACGAGGAGCACAGAGCAGACAGCATTCCCGTTCCCGAGGGTTCGGTGTCGACTACGATTTGCGCTCGCGGGAGGATGACGGTCGTCGAAATCGACACGGAATTCTTGAGGCATGACCGACACCACCTAATTAGGCTGACGGTCGATTTTTTCGCTTTCGAATATTCGAAAAGAGGGGAGGTCTTCGTAACCGGCCAATCAACGGGAGATCCAGAAGACGGCAAGGGCCCCGGGTTGAAGACGAGGAACCTATGCGAATTCAGAAGGAAAGGGGCCGCATCATTTAAAGGTGACGACTATAAACTATCCGTATCCGCCCTTCGTCGTGCATGCCGCCGCGAAAAACCTAAGCCTTATTACTTTCCAAGAGCGGTGGAACAACCCCAAGTCGGAAGTGAACGTGGTTTACCTCTTTGGAGTCTCCAGTTCGGCGAAGGTACGATGGAAATTGGATGGCGTTGAACTAGAAAGATTACCGCAACTCCGAAAAAAATTGGGAAATCTGATGACCCTCACCTGTCACGACCACAGGGTCGTCGGCATCCTGGAGCTTCCGACTATCGTCGAAAAAGCGAAAGTTTTCGCGACGATACAATAAGGAAACGAGAACTTCGTAGTCGGCCGAACGGTTCGGGTATACAGGAACGGCGACGAGCCGATAATGAAACCCTCGACGTTCGGATGCGACGAAAGGCCGATCGAATATCTCGGCGTTCCTCTTCAATACCGGGAGTCATCCCGCCTTTATCTACCGGATGAACTTATGCGAGAATAGATTGTATATTGTGTGTGTGTGTGTCCGTGTAGTAAATAAAGAGACTATCGAAAACAAAATAATTCTTTGTAATCTATTTTTTTTAATTCATATGCATTCGTAATTCAACAACCGTTCGTTCCAGTACCTGAGATACCGATCGTCGAGTTGAACGACGTCGGTTACAGAACCGTCGAATCCCAAATTTTTCGCAAACTCTGCAAATAGTACGAACGCCCGAGCATCGTCCACGTCGACGTTGAGGTGAAGAGACGCCATCACGAACGGCGACTCGAACAACCCGTAAAAGTAGGCTGATGCATTACGAAAGTTGACGATTGCCTTGATGCCGCTGTCGTCCGAAGCGAACACGTGAGCTCCGCCGCAGAAATCGTCGGACAGGAATCCGTGATCGTCGGAGCCGAGGACGATTGAAAACAGGAACTACTTCATGTCTTTTCATATGGACGTTCGCAGAGAAAGTGATCTCCCATCATCCGTGTTCGTTCTCTCTAAACTCTTCCGGAGTTCTTTCTTCGCAGAAGAGAAAATCTCTTCGAGGTAACCTTTCGAGGCACCGTGTTCATCATCGTCGTAGCGGGCACCCGGCCTTCCGGGAAGAGGAGCGGGACGGCGGTAACGATGAACCCGTGATCGAGGGTCGTCGTCCTGTCTACCACTTTGATTTTGACACCGAACGTTTCCGATCGTGAGAAGACGACCCTGTCGACTATCCCGTTGAGACCGATCCTGTACATGAAATCGGCGTCGACGAACTTCGTCTCGGACACCCAATCTCCAGGCGTCGGGTGCGAAGGGATCGACTTGGAGTTGAAGGAGCCGAACGGAACGTGAACGGTCGTGACGACGTTGCCGTGGAAGGCGACGACCGCGTCGCTTTCAGGAAAAGAATGCAAAGTTAGACGCTCGCTGTCCTTCTGCCTGTGCTCTTCCGGAACGGCAATCGGATGTCTGAGAATCACCTTCCATTCTCCGTGCGTCCTCCTACCCGCTAATCCGCTGCTCGCACGTCTCATCACGATCAGAAGGTGATCTCCGTGTCCGTCGACGTACCACAGACAAAGGTCGGAGTAGTGCCGGCAGGCGGCGTTCGCGACGTTGGAATCGACGCCGACCTCCTCGAAGTTTGCGTCCACCTTCCAAACGCCGCCGCCTTGTCGCTCGTTCGACAGATCGTACGTTTCCAGTTCCTTAGGGCCACCGCCGCTCAGCAGTAGGACGTGTTCGTCGATCCGGCACAAGGACACCGACCCGTTCGTTCGCGGCACCAGCGAATCTGACAATCTGACGAACGTGCCGTTGATCGGATTGTAGCGGAGCAGGCGCATTGAGCAACCGTATTCGAGGCTCCCGTCCGGACAAACTATGTACGCGAGGTTCCTCGCGACTGCAGTTCGGTAAAAAGAAGCGATCATGGAGGAATTCTGCACGTGCACGAATAGACGAACGGAAGGTTTCGGCGGACGGCACGCAGGAGAAGTGCCGAAAGTTGCAGTCTGCGGAACGCTGTGGCGGACGCCGAGCGCGTCGTCCTCGTTCATCGAGTGGTGCCGGAAGACGGACTTGGCGTATTCGGTCGCGTCCTTGAAGAGCTGGTCGATGGACGACAGATGAAAGAGCTTGCGGTGGACGCTTAGCAGCACATCCGGATCGTTCAGCAACCTCGGTCGAATCAGACCGACCAGCGCGTGCTTGTCCCGCTTGCTTTCGCCGGGATTGGAGGTCAACCACTTCCGGACCAGATGCAGCAGGTATCCTTCGGACGCGTAGCAAACGTTTTCGATCTTCGGACCTTCCACCGGATCGTCGTGTCTGGACGTATCGAGCCACGTGGCCAGCTCGTGCCATCGAAGCTCCTGCTGATGAAGCATTAGCTTGCCGAACGTCATGCACACGGCCAAATCGACGGCGTTCATCAGGGTCGGGGAACAGATGCGTACTGCGGTTCTCCTCGCTCTGAGCAGATCGTTCGCTGATAGTTCGTACACGGCCGAAACGAACACGCAGATCGCATCCTTGCAACCCGTCCGCTCTGCCAGGTCCAAGCAGGCGACGCGCTCGTCGTACGAGAGCGCGTCCACGAAGTCTCGATCTCTGTCTTCGTTCATGAACTTGATCAGAGCACGCACCAGTCTTGAATCGGCCGCGTCGTAGAGATCGACGACCCCGTTCGGCTTCCGACTGTCGAACGTCGCCATTATCCACACCTTCGTCGTCTCGAACTCTGCAACGCGAACTTCGATCTGCTCCGAGCCTTTGAAGCACAGAGGATTCGTTCGTTCGCCGACGTACGCGAGGTCGTTGCTCGCCTTCAGGTGATTCACCAAAAGCGACATCTTCCTGCCGGTTCGAGGACGTTCGTGACTCATGCCTGTTCCGGGTACATAAATAACACATTTATGTTTTCCCCCAGCTGCCCCTCTAAAGTTAAGACGTGTCTCGGAAGATGTCTGTTAGATTCCGACCTTACACGAGACGATGGAACGTGCATGTGTTGCCGGATACGAGGGTGGACGTGGTGGAGCGTCGTGGCGGACGCCGACTGAACGTCGACTTTACCGCTGGCAACGGGTGAAAGCCCAACCTCGGAGATGGCAGGAGCGCCATGTTTCCGGTGTCGACCCGCGCTCAGAAACCGAACGTCGGCGTCAGGGACGTGACGACGTTTCACGAGTTTTTCGACAGACGGCTCGTGTTCAACCGCGGGGAAATGCTCCACCTGTACAACGGTCAAGATAAGATGTCGACGGCAATGCCTCAACCGACGAATCCTTACGAACTGCCAGAACCATGCTCAAATCCCAACCTCGGCAAGAGGACGGTGCCGTTGGCCCAGCTGCAGAGCATGATCGACGAGGAGGCGACGCTAGAGATCAACGAAGATTTCGACTTTGACGCACCATACTCCGAGTACATGGAAACCGTGTGCGGACGTCGCGGCTTCGACAGTTTCGGGTCGGTGCTCGCGAGGATGCAATCCCCGCGCGACTTCAACGCCTACTTCCAACCCATCGGATACCAACTTTCGTACGGTGGCAAGGACGCGTACTCGGGCGAGGCCTTCCCGTGCATAACCACCCAACACTGCGGAAGGATGATCACGACTCTGTCCGGCGCGCACGAAACCAGTCGGGAGGCGCGCGCCGGCACCAAGGTCTACCTGGTCGTCGGCATGAGAAAGTGCGACGGACCGACCGTGCTCAATCATCCGTACCCGACGTTGGTGTTCTGCGACGATCGACGCCAGCTGCACGAACGCATGAAGGTTGCCAACTACGTTTGCCGGACGGGGAGCGGACGCGTCACGCCGTGCATGGTGAAGGCGATAGGCGAATTCGTCAGCAACTATCGCGGCAGGAACAGGAGTCCGCAACTCGAACTGTTCAGGAAGACAGACTTCGAAGCTCATCATTTCGAGAGATGACGTCACTCGACGTCATGGGTACATCTTTCGCGACTATAAGTGTGATGCGTACGGATTCGTGTCCGCATTAAACGTTCGAGAG
Source organism: Anneissia japonica (assembly GCF_011630105.1). Taxonomy (NCBI): domain Eukaryota; kingdom Metazoa; phylum Echinodermata; class Crinoidea; order Comatulida; family Comatulidae; genus Anneissia; species Anneissia japonica. The sequence goes on along the minus strand of NW_022704004.1, from coordinate 453,758 downwards.
GAGGCATGGGAAAGTCGAAGGAATTAGCGGAGAAGCTTCAGAAGGATTTGGACGAGATGCACCAGTCCAAACGTGCGATGCTGAACGAGATGGACCGGCTGCGAGCTCGAGCGGAGGCGTCGGAGAGCTACGGGCACCCACCACCCACGGCCCCCGATTACTTCGGACTGGGACGGGTCGCCGCCGGAGTCGAGATGGACGCCGCTAACAAAGAGCTCGACAGGGTGAAGAAAGAACGAGATTTTCTCATGCAGCAGATCGATAGAATTCGAAACGATTGTCAGTCTCTGAAGAACGACGAAAACGACGGGAGAAGGGAGAGACCGCTCCTCAAGGAGCAATTGGACAAAGCGAAGAACGATTACCAAGTTCTGAAGAACATGCTTCCGGACACCGTGAGGTTGTGCAAGCAGTACAAGAGCCTCTCCGATATGAACTCGCTGCTGAAGGCTCAGTGCGAATCGTAAAAGGAGGACTTCAAAAACGAGCGCCGCGATCGAGAGCTTATGGCATCCCGAAGCAAGGCGTCTAACGAACCGAAGATCAGGTCCATTATCAGGCAGCTCCAGCAACTGCTGCGGAGAGGATACGACGACGTGGAGGTGGACGGCGCCGGAGGCGGAAACGACGGAGATAGCAGCAGCGACGAAGAAGATCGCGGTGTTTGTGCTGCTCGTTCGACGAACGGCATTTTCGATCGGTCGATCCCTTCTCACTCTGTCGACGTTGAACTGCTCGCCGCGTGTGACAAGCTGCTGGCGCAGCACGGAGAGAATGTGTTTTGAAAAACCAATAAAAGGGGAAAGAAAAACAAAATTGTTATTAGTTTCGCATTTTTTTTCTTTTCTATCTAACATCTATCGGTGGAAAACGAATAAGAAAAAAA
>NW_022704004.1:450443-452213 GCF_011630105.1 Anneissia japonica | reverse complement strand
TGCGTCGGCTGTCGAGACCGCGGTTTCTACCACGACTCGGTGGACGAGAACAACGTGCTCGTCGACTTGATCACGGACAGCGCCGAACTCGTAAATTTCGGGTCGGCCGTGAAAATCGACGAGCGGAACAGATCTGTGTTGGAAAGAGGCTGCGTCGACTCGTTGACATCACTGCAGCGCCGGATGACCGGAAGAGAATGTTTCGTCGGACAAGAAGCGGCAACTCTCGACGACTTGATGAGATGGGTGTTAGACGACACCGATTCCCGAGAATAAATTTTTTCGGCTTTTTTTTACAAATATTTTTCCTTTCCACCCCTCCCCCCAAAAAAAATTTTTTTGTATATTATGTTAAATGAATATTGAAATAATAAATAAAAGACACGCACAAAAATCTATATGGTATTATTTTCTTTTTATTTTTTATTTGTTCTACGAAGACTTGTCTTCGGATAACTCTTTAATAAGCTTCTGTATTTCCTGGCACGTAGCCTTGTAAGTTCTGAAGTCTTGCTGAGAGGGAGCCTCGCCGCCGGTCATCTTGGAAGCCATGGATCTTTCGAGGCTCCTGAACACAAGCAGCTGCTCTTCGCACACTCGTCGATAACTGGGCACGACGTGACGATCGAAGTGATTCTCCACTTCTTCTGAGGTGACGTCCTCCATCGTCGGTTCCATAGACGCCAGCGCTTCGCGGATGTTCTCGACGACCCGTGGCCGCTCCCGGACGCCGTAGGATTCGTAGAGGCGCTCGCCCTTCAGCATCGGATGGTACTCGTCCGAGCGTTCGTCCTCGCTGCAGTACTGTCTCTGTTCCTTGTCCACGTCAAACGCGCACAGTCGGCAACCTTCCATGCTTTTGGTCGGTTCTCTTCGCAACACCCAACACATGTATATATGTGCACGAGGGACGCGACGTACAGCATCAGACAAAGGTCCGACATGGTCGAACCATCGTACGCTGCCTGCAACAGGTGTCAGTGGAACCCGCCCTTGCCGACCGGGGAACTATTCACCATGTGCGCCAGCCCTTCTCAACTCTGTCCGGAATGCCTCCGGCCGTTGAACAATTGCAATTGCTTTAAAACCCCGCCCAGTACCGCGTCGTCCGCCGAATCCGCAACGTCGTTCTTGGAAGTAGCAGATGGACTGTCGCCGATCGGAGGGAGAGATTGGGACCGTGAGGAGGAGGAAGAGGAAAACTGTCCTTCCTGGAATATTCGTACGAGAGTCTCGACGTCACTTCTCATTCGGAAATGCTGCATCGTATCGACGACGCTCTTTCTCAAACGTCTTTCTTGGAATCGTCGTACGGGAGCGTCGACGCCACTTCGCATTCGGAGATGCTACGTCGGGTCGACGACTTGATCGAAACGCGAACAGATCGAAGAAGACCCAGAAGAATCTGCGTGGACGCCCGAATGCCGCTCGTTGGCCTTGGAAACCAGAAAACTGGACGTAGAGGAATGGCTCGATTTAGGTAACGAGGAAGAAGAGAAAAGGTTGATGGTCGTCTGCGAATACTGCACCGCCGAATGGGACGGATTCTCCCAGTGCGATTGCAATCTCGGATTTTGAATTTGTCGTAAGAATAAACAAAATAAAACATGAAATCATTTACGTTAACTCGTTATTCTTGTGTGATTTATTTTTGTATCTTTTTTTTTTAAATATTAATCTCCTACATTCGATAAAGAGATTGGAACGTGCTTCACCCGAAAGAAACGGGGCGATCAAGGCGAAGTCGACGCCGGAAGCATAGCGAGGGCG
>NW_022704004.1:449324-450395 GCF_011630105.1 Anneissia japonica | reverse complement strand
GTCGCACTCGATCGGTTGGTGGAGAGCATTCCGTTCGGAGTGAGAGCGAAGGACATCGTCCCTCGCAACGCGAGCGATCCTCGAGAGGCGATATCCTCGATGTTCGAAGAGGGTACCGTGAACTGGGAACGCATCGTCGTCTCCCAGACCTGACAACGCATACGTGGCTGGAGGCGACTACGACGACCACGACGACGACCCCTGGAGGCACAATCCGTTCTTCGACGGTCCGCTGAGAGAAGGAACGGATCCGCAGTACAGGGTGAAAGGCAACATGCCGGCGCTGAACAACATACACTTCGTGGTCGACGACGTGAACGACGTCATCTGGTACAAGGTTCCTCGATGGTTGGACCCGAAAGCCGTGCAGCAGTTGAGCCGTAAACTGAAGGTCGAGGACATCACGTGCCTGAACATCATCTCTTTGACCAAGTCGGAGATGTTCACGAACGAAATCGACGCGCTGACGGCAATCGCGACGTCGCTGGTAAGCAGCTCGGTGATCTTTACAAGTCTGAGGAACGAAGACATGCCCACCCTACTGGAAGATGCGAAGGACATGTTCGCAGACGAGAGAAGAACGCGAATGCTGGTGGATTAGACGAACGTGATTTCCTCTCGCGAGAAAGGAAATCTGATAAGAAACACGATATGCGACACGCTTCTGTTCTGGTCTCCTCTGATACACGACATGTTCGTGAAGAAACCCGTACAGATGGCGAGTTGGCTCTCCCGGATACCGCCGAGTCTGATCGATCACATGATTAACAGACCGGAGCGCTTGAGCGGGCACGACGAGGACGTGCATCGTCTCGTCGCCGTCTGGGTGGCGTCGTTCGCGGACAGCGCCGTGGATTCTTTGCGAATGGGTCTGTTGATGGACGCGTGCAAATTCTCGCCTTACGGATGGAAGGAAGGCGAAGGAGCGCGGGCACTGGCCCAGCTTCGAACGTCCGACAGGATAAGGACGTTGATGAAAGAATCGTCTCCGTATTCCAAGCGGGACGGAACGCAGAGAATTTCGGGTCCGCCGAGCATGTTCATCGTAAAGCCGATAGGAGACACGTTCGG
>NW_022704004.1:439556-449240 GCF_011630105.1 Anneissia japonica | reverse complement strand
CCTTCGCGGTCGCGCATTTTAAGGTGGATTCCGACCTGGTGATCGGTTCGGTTTACGTCCAAGGTGCCACTCCGTTTCTCTACCAGGAAGCGTGCATTCTCCCGAACTGGAATCGCGCGTGCTTGGAAGTCGCGGAGGACGGGACCAGATACGTGAGATGTTGCGACAGCTGCGAGAGAAGCATCTCGCTGAACCTGTGCAGCGTCCGCCGGCCGAAGAAAAATTTCAAAGGCAACAAAGACCGCTGGTACCTCGCTCCCGCTGGTACCTCGCTCCCGACTTCGAGGGGTGCGGACTCTTCGGATCGCACTGCTACTTTCCCGTCGGCAGCGACGACGGATCTTGCGTTCCCGCTCTCAACGGGTTCCCCGAGGCGGTTCCCTTGAAGGACGAATGCTGGTTACGCTGCGGCTTAGACGGTGCCGTGTACGAACCGGACACCGGCAAAATATTGTGCGTTTGCGATGTAAAATAAAGTGAACCAAAGAGAACAATCAAAAATTGGTTTTACATCTCTTGATTTATCTCTCGCACTGATTCATTTTTGTTAAAATACACACACACATAATAAAAAAAATATATAATGGAAACCGTATATTCGTTTAACAATATTTTATTAAACAAATAATGTATGACTCGCTGAATATGACATGTATCCTAAAAGGTCTTGTCTTCGGTAATGGCACCTACGCCATGGAGTACTCATCTAGATGTGTATAAGAGACAGGTACTGAAATGCTACGTCATCGTTACTGTTCAGAACGTACGTTTTCAGAGCGTTGGGTAAAAGGGTCACGTCCAGATTGAACGAGATTATGGTCCATCTGCAGAGAGCCTTTAAAGAATGCACCGTCGAAACGCTCGAATCGATAGTGAATCGAAAGCTGGCGATCACACTTCGGCATCGAACGGCGAATCGGAGAATTTCGTCAGGAAGATACCACAGTAAGGTCTTACCCGACGGAGAGACCGTCGACAACGACCTAGTCGCTTTATCGTATTGAATCGTGAGTCCGTCAGATCGCATTTCCACCCACCAGCGTCGACGTTCGCTGACCAGACCTGCTGTGCGAACGTCGCCGTGCGAATGGTGTATCGTCAGTCGATGAAGCCTCTCGCTCGAATCGGTCACGGCCGACCTCATCGTCACCATCGTTCCGTGTTCGTTCTCCTGCCACATTCTCGACTACGAAGCGGGAAGTTTCGTCGTATGCCAAACTTTCGCTGCACGTGTAAGACGAACGCCGATAAATAAAACGAAGGTGACGCCACCGTCATCATTTACTCGCCAAAAACCGTACCGTTACTTTCTCAACCCCAATTTTTCTGCACACGCCTCCACGTCATGTTGTCGATGATATTACCGATTCCGGTGTTTGCCGCCGTCGTGTTTCTCGCCTTCCTGAAAATCTCGATGTCGATATGTTTCGGGATTACCGACAGCTTGAGTCCGGGTCTGCTGGACACGAACACGAAACACCGGATCGTGGACACCTCGCTCAGCTTCTTCATGCCGGCCACTGCGGTGATTACGTGTTTCGAGACAGGTTGGATTCCGGAGTTCATGGATCGCTCCGACGCCCTAGCCGTCGAGTACGTCTTGTGTTCGTTCGCCGGCGCCTACTTGAATCTTGTCTTGGACGGACTGTGGACCGACTCTTCCGTCGTAAGACGGGTTAACAGAGCATTGGATATCTACACCTTGTTCGCTCTGGTAGTCTGGCTTTGGTTTCGGGACATGACCGGGGTTTGCCTCATGGCAGTCGTCGCCAGATGGTCGTTCCCCATCGACTACGCGTATCCTTTGGAAGGGAAGCGGCACCGACTGAAGAAGTTCATGGCGGTCATCTGCGCCAACTGTCTGCTGCCGGCGATCGTCCTCTCTCTGACGTACCACTCGTGTCGTCCGGGAACCGGACTGTGCGAGACGCCGACCTTGGTCACCTGCGCATTCTTCGTCGTTCTCGTCATCTTCCAGATGGCATTGATCATGGATGCGGTGAAGATGATGTTCTGCTGTTCGCACGAAGAGAAGGACGAGACGAAGACGGGAAAGAAGGTTGAGTTGATAAGCGAAAAGATTACTTTAGTCTGATTGATAGAAACAATAAATGAACAAAAAAGAAATACACCAGAAAATCGTATTATTTGTTTTTTTTCTTTATTTATTGTGTCTTTACATTTTTACATAAACTAAGAGGAAGTGGAACGTCACGGGTATTTGATATTCAAAAGTAGGTTGACCGGTAAGCGTCCGAAGGGGACGCGGTCGTCGGCGAACATGCAGCACGTCCACTTGAGGCGTTTCTCCGCCCGCTCGTACAGCGTGTTTTGATCGCAAAGTTTGAGCTTGCAATCTCGCCAAAGAAATTTCCACGACGCAGGTTCCGATCTAATGGTTACGATCCTGATCTTCGTCCTCAGCTTCCGGTCGTATATTCCGCATGAACGTCGGAAGGCTTGCACGAGCCGAGATTCCTTCTCGGTGAGGATGAAGAGCGGCTTCAGCAGTCCTTCGACGAACTCGTCGGCCCTAGCGCCGCCGGCCCAATCTCTTATCGCCCTTCCCACGGACGCAAGTCCCTTCCTTATGCGGGCGTTGTGCGTCGACAGCTCCACGTTGAAGATGCGGATGTGGGTTGCCGGAACGTGAGCGATGAACAGCTGGTCGAAGCACTTCGCCGATGCAAGACCGACCTCGTGAGCGTGACTCCTGAACGCGGAGATCACGCGAACGCAGGCGTCCGCATCGTTACCGAGTCGGTTGACGATCGCGGATTCCATGAACGGGTACGGATCGTACCCGATCCTCTCGCCGGACGCGGCCGCCCGCACCGCATCTTTTCCTTTCGTCTCGAAGTCCGGAACTCGGTGAGGCCACGACAGCCGGCCGTTGGATCTCAAGGTCGGCACCGTCTGGAACGTGACGAGGGCGTCGTAACAGTACCCAACATCGTCTCCGTTGCGGTGGTCGTAGTATTCGCGTTCGATGGCGTTCGGATCCAGTGAGAATTGCAACAGATCCAACGTCATGACCTGGCTGGAGCTTGGCAACTTACCCGAAGAGCCGGACGTCTACTCCAGCGACGGCAGTGCCAAACTTTCGCTGCACGTGTACCAACGGCTTCCCCGACCGATCCGGAACATGGCCGCTCTCTCTTCGATGATGACGTCCTTGCGACAGGTGTACCCCGAGATGAGGTACGTCGACCTTTCCGTGTACGCTGCCGGTAAATCTCTGCGGCTGCCGGGATGTTGCAAGATGTCCGAAGGAAAACCGGTGAGGCGTCTGAGACGCGTCGGCGGCGACGGTCAGCTACACGTTCGTCGAGCGCTTGCGCATTACGACCATTCGCCGGGCGTGAATCGTAAACCGTACGATCGACCGATGGTTCCACCCAACAAACAGTTCCGAACGTCGAATGGTTTCGAGAAGTTGCTGTCCGAAGAGGATCTGTCGAGAATCGTGTCTGCCGTCGAACGTGCAACGTCCCTCCGAACGAATCGCACGGTCAGGAGAGGAAACTTTCTCTTCTTCGACACGGACGAGCGATACTGCCCGATGTCCGGACGACTTCATCGGTCTTGCAGGCAGAAGCTGCAGCACGAACTGGGTACCGGCGTGGTGAGGAGAAAGTGTTGGTCACCCGGCTGCCGTCACAAGTTCGAGGACACGGTCATCGACACAACCCGACAGTCCACGTAGACGAGAGCGTCGTCCGACTCGTCGTGTCCGCGATCGCTGGGCACGGGAGGATAGCCGATGCTGATCTTGCCGCTCCACAGGTCGGTACGCATGTAAACTGGCAGGGATTTTCCTCCGCGCTTGTCGTACGTCGGTCCTTGAACCAGCAACTTGTGATCCCGAACAGTGTCGTTGTACATCGTGAAAACGTAAGTCTTCGCCTCTTCCGACAGCATGTACATCTTGGAGAGGCAGACGAACTCCTCGTGGTCTTCTTCCGGTCCCTCGCACGGTTGCGTCGGCATCCACGTTCTGTCGGCGGCGCGTACGAGAACGGAATTCCCTTCGTCGTTCACGATCCTGTATCCGGTTTCGGAAGTGACGACCACGTCTCCGAAGCTCAGTTTGCAAGACCGCTCGTCCAGCAGTTGTTCGGTGCGTATCTGGCGGGCGTGATTCATGCAGACTACGGCGAGTAGCAGGAGCTGGACGCCGAATAGTACGCCGGCAGAAACTCCGATTAAACGGTACCCACGATCGCCATCGTTCCTCGCTCCGCGCGAACGGATCCTCGCAGCAGAGGTTCCGCGCTCCAACCTAACCTTTCGTTTGGAACCGGCCAGCAGGAGCGCCTCCTCAAGATTCAGGCCGAGGATGAACGCGAACGTCGGCATTTCTCTGGTGCAGTCGACCTGCGACGTTCGATCGATCGCCAGAGAACTGGAAGAGACGGAAGGCGAATCAGACGTGCTCACCAGGATGGTCGGTGCGTACAGGTTTCGGGAAGCGAACGGGGACGCGGAAGGTGCGAACGAAGACAGCATGATGTATGAATCCACCCTTCGCAAGGTCCTGTCGGAGATGATGATCGAACACAACCACTTTCTCGATCGAGTGCGCAACGTTCCTAACGAATCGCTGAAACCCGTTTCCTGGACGATGGACATGCTCCAATTCAACGGCTACGAGCACGGCATGCGACCAGACGTCGGCATCGAAGTGCGGCGGTGCGAGTCACCCGATTGCCTGCCCCGGTACGTTTCTGGCGGATTCACGCTCGCCGAGTATCTGAACACGGACGCCGCCAAAGTGTTGATGGGCGGCGGCGATCTGACGAGTGTCGGAGCGTCGAATCACTACGGAAGGCCCTATTGCGTGCTGTGCACCATAAACAACGTGTACCAGAGATGCATCGATCCGCTGGAGAGCAAGAAGGTCGATCTCGTCGAGTACGCAACGTCGTTCTCTTTTCGATTCGTCGACGTCAAACCCGAATACCATGTCGAGTGTCGTCTGACTTTGGCCGAAACCGGCACGCAGTTCGCATATCGCTACGTCAACGTGGACGTCATCTTGCCGAAGCTCAGATGGGTCCAAGTCGAGGGATCGAATCTCCACAGGATCGATTTCAGCGTTCTCTCGTGATTTATTTCTATGTTGTTATATTTTAACAGATTCAGCCACACACACTTTGAAATCGATGTTAAACATGATTGTAAATAAAGATTCGAAAAACGTAATTTATTGTTACCAAGAGTGTTAATTTTATTGTCTGTTCTTGATTCTTAATCTACGTAAGAAAAAATACAGTGTATATCTATCTATCTACCGACCTACCTATCTACCTACAAAAAAGTTTTAACGTCTAAAGTTGTGACCGTATAATATCAGAGCATACTTGCAGCCACTCTCGTCACCGGTCTGTCTCTTGCCATCCGAAGTATCTCCTCCGTCGCCATGTTCGGATAAGTCTGTCTCACCACCCGCTCGTAATCCTTGAACACGGCGACCTGGATCGCCACCGAGATAGATTCTTCCGTGTCCGGCGCCAACGTGTTCGCTACGATGGCGTGCAGGTTGCTCCCGCTTCGATTTTCGCCGGCGAGCGCGAGGCATTCGTGCACGCTCTTGTACACGTCGCCGAGAACGGCCTGCGTGTGGATGCCCGATTCCATCTTGTACCTGTAGCTGACGTTCTTGACGAAGGGAAGGTTGTGGGTTCGGAGAAACGTCGCGAAATTCTCGATGGCTTCTATCGGTCTCGTGGACCCTCTGTAAGCGAACCGAACGACTTTGCCGCGTTCCCAATGCTTGACGATCAGCTCCATCACCGGGTCGGCGAGGGCCAGGTCGACGGGAACGTTGCGACGAACGTACGCCAGATCTTCGATCTTAGGATTGGTGGGCAACGCGTTCCAGTCGAACGTGTGCCTCTCCATCACGGGCTCGTATTCTCCTTCTCGAAGTTGCCGGACGCTGTCGAAATTTTTCCTCAGCTCCTCGACGACTTTCTCCCGTCGCTTTGTCGCTTCCGATCTCAGCAGCATGACGATATTCTGTAGCGGTGTTCACGGCGGCGACTACGACTACGAAGAAAAACTCGCTAACGGTTCGGGGTTTGTCCTTTGCCAGAATGCATATATATGTCTATCTTCCGTTACGTCATGCGTCATTTTTTCACGAGAAAGCAATGGGCATCAAAGGAAGATTCGCTGACATCGTGGACAGGGAGACGAGTACCAGTCGGTCGTTCGCCAAAAGCGTCCGAAACGTCGAGATCATAATGATCGACGCTTCTCAGACTTTTCATCGGATAGCTTCGCGCCCGATCGGAACGAAGATCGAAGATCACTTCCCAAACGTCGAGGAGTGCTTGGAACGGTCGGTCGTCGTCGGCGACGTCGAGAAACAGAGCTGGAGGGAAGGACACGACGGAATAATGAACAGTTACCGACGGTTCAGTCTGGACGACGTGGCGCACACCTTCATGGAGGACGCCCTGGAGTACTTGGACGACGTGGTAGCGATGCAGAAGAGATCGGGAAAGCGAAGCGCCGTGAAGGCCGTGCTGCTCTTCGTGGACGGGAAATCTCCGTTCGCGAAACTCGCCGAACTCAAGCGGAGGAGAGATCACAGGAACGGGAGCTTCCGAAACGGTCTCCGAAAACTCGGTCACCTGAACGACGATGCCCTCAGGACGGCCGTCGACAAGAGGAACACCGTGCTCGAGGAGACGGACGGGACGTTCGTCGGTCTTGTCGAATCATTCGTGCGCTCGAACAGGAACAAGAGCAGGACGATCGGACGCCTGCGATCGGCGTTGCTCGAGAGCAGGTGGCACGACCGACCGTATGCAGCGTACGTGATCACCGGAGCCGGCTTCGACGAGTCCGCCGAACGCGACTGGTTCCGACTCATCGGGCCCGAGTCCGCGATTCCCTGGTGCACGGAGTTCGAGAGTCTGCTTCCCGAACGGAGTCTGTATTCGGAGTCGGACATACTGTTCGGCGTGGTGCACGACCTGCTCAAGTTCGGCGGCAACGTGCCTTCGTCCAACATCCTCATGGAGACGTGCGACAGCGACTGCATAGTCACGCTGACCGCCATGCAATCGGACGCCCTCCTGTTCGCAAGCGAAACGAGAGGATGTACCGGATAGGAAGATGGTCGCAGGAGAAGCTCGACAGTCCGTTCGGTTGCCTCAACACCTTGATCGCGGCCGCCTTCCTGGGTTCCGATTTTCACGGACACGTCGCCGGCGTCGGACAGAAGACGCAGGAGGACATATTCGCCAAAGGTTACGTGTTCCCTTTCGTCGACCTCGAAGAAGTCGACGACTTCCAACCCGTCGACCTGACGCGCGACTCGGACGAAAATGCCGTCGCCGAGTGGCACGCCGATCTCTCAAGTCGTCCAAACATATTCTGTTTCAGGTACTGAGATTCTCTTGTTCCGTTCAGATACGCCGAGGATAAATTGAAAATTTACTCCCAAGACCTGATCTCGATGGCTTCCAAGTCGTGGCGACTGAGGGTTGCGCGGGGTCTCGCCGACGTCGCCGCTCTGGATCGATATCTGCGACAGACGTTCTTCTTTCTGGAGTACATGACCATCACGTGTCCAACATAGACAATCGCCTGAGGAACGACGCCGCTCTTCGATTCAAATACGGATTCGAGACCAAACAATAATTTGACGAAAAAACAATTTTTACAATGTATTTTTTCATTTATTTCGAAACATTGAAAAATAAACGTTATTCATTTAAAGTTACATAAGGTGTTTAAAAGATTCTGTTACTATTTTTGTTAACAAATATTTGATCTTAATATACATTAAAACAAGGTATTCTATATCTTCTTGTTATTTAACTGAACAAAAATAATAAATAAAATAAAAAAATAATCGTTGGCTCGTGTCAATTCGATCTAAACAGAGGTCGTTGAATTCTCTCTCGATAGAACTGACTGCCTTCATCGCTTAACAGAATCCACAAACATTCCACATGGTTCGACTTGAGCGTAAACAGTTCCAACGACATTCCAGTTAAACAATGGATAGAAAATCTCAATATCTGGAAGTAAAAAAGTGTTTTGATGGTCGATACTATAAAATTGGTTACGTGGCAGATGAGCTCAATAACGGTTCATTCATATATTGCAGCCAAAAGAGTGTACAAGATGATCAACATAACGATATCCACCTGAAGCTGAAGGTCTGTCTCACTGTTCGATGAGATTTTCAACACTTTCGACGACACTTTCATGTGAATCTACGACGGCAGATCTGAAAACTTCGGGAAAAAAGACGAAGGCAATTATAAACATCATACGCTTTATCATGGCGCCATTGATCTCGGAAACCGTCCGTTTGGTTATTACTGCCAAGAGAATGTTCAATACGAATAGCAAAGCAATAGTGGAAAAAAGCTGGGCGTAATCCATTATAGCTGACAGGTGCTGTTGCACGTCTGACGAGGAAATGAATTCGAACTTTGTGTGGAACTTTCTTTTAAAAAAAGGTTTTGCATCACATCTGTCCCGGTTTTGATGTCATCGAGACTATTTTTTTGTATCACGAAGGGTTCCGTCCCTCAGAGTATAATATCGGTTGTAATTATTTTGTTCCGCATCATTATTGTCGTGTCTACCTGGTGGGTTATATAGTATGGAAAATCTCGCATTCTTAAGGCAGTAACGTTCGTTTTCCGTGTCTGTTCCTCTGCAGGGCTCCCAGAAGGCCCTCGGCAATATCGCTTTGATTCCACCAAGGCGTCTACGACGGCAACTGATGAGCCATCCCTTCACGTGTAACGTTCCGCTATACCATTGCTCGTATGTATAACGAATATATTCGATCCTGGCGCAAGATCGGTTATGTTGAGTTTCTCTGTTTCCATCCGGGTCGCATTCGATCTTGTTAATGAACTTTTTTAGCATCTGATCTTCCGTTTGGGTTGGATGGTCGAGCGTAAAACGCCATCTCTTCGTACGCGGACCAGATCTACATTTCCTTGTGCGATTGTTTTCCCCTGTTTTGCTACTACCAGGTTCACACTTTGGCATGTTGACGGCTCGGTCGCAGTAAGGTAACTAACTGGTGCTAAAATTATTTCCAACTTTGTTCTCTATCGAAGTAAATACATCATGTCATCGGTACTGGCCGTCTACGTCATCGGTCCCGAACGAAAGTACGAAAAAGGAAACTTTAGATTCGAAGCTAAATAATCGAAGAAGACTAAAAAGTATCGTTGAACTTGATTTTATTTCAAACTTTGTAAATAATCTGATATTTCAAATATATCTTGACAAACGTTTTATTTTATTTACAACATCTAATAATAAAAAATTGCGTTATTCGAAAATAAATAATGTCTCTGCGATTCTGTCATCGCATGCCGTAGCTCGTTTTTATGTCCTGCACCATCGTCCGGCCGCTGGCGATCGATTCGTAGACGTCCTTCAGTTCACGAATGCGTATCTTTCGTTCGCTCGAAAACACATCTCGTTGGATACGTTCGTCGATGCTCTTGCAAGCTCGATCGAGGTGAACCAGGACTCTTATACACATCTAGATGTGTATAAGAGACAGATCTTATACATTAGAACAAGGTATTCTATATCTTCTTGTTATTTAACTGAACAAAAATAATAAATAAAATAAAAAAAATAAACGTTGCCTGGTGTCAATTTGATCTAAACAGAGGATCGTTGAATTCT
>NW_022704004.1:435848-439399 GCF_011630105.1 Anneissia japonica | reverse complement strand
GCATCCCGGCTGCCAACTTTCGAGGGCCCAGTTCCTCGTCGAGACGAACGCCTCTCGCAGTCTTTGGAGATTCGACAAGGTCGCCGTGAAGCTGAACGTGAACACGTCCGAGCCGTTTCTGTACGGTTGGCGGTTGATGGTGCTAGACGAGAAAACTCGAGCCCTGACCCCCGCCTTCTGCAGGAAAGTGCCTGTCACGTTGGCGGGCGTGGCCGACGTCACGCGTCGAAAGGTCACCGCGGAGGAGACTGTCGACAAAGGCGTGAGGACGGCGTAGAAGGACGACTATCACGGAGCGTTGACCAACGACGCAAGGTGCGACGAGGCTCGTCCGGACATGATGGGCAAGACGAAGAGTTTGAACGTTCGGACGGCGTTCGGTTCGCCCCTGGTGAAGCATCTCGTAGAACGAGACTTTCGAGTGTCCCTCGACGACTTCCGAAACGTCGATCGCGAAAGATTGGCTTTGCTACTGTCGAGGAGGAGAGAGAATTTCGAGGACCGCCGCAGGTACGTGGAGGAAAAGGGTCACGGGAACGACGACGACTTCGAAGCCGCTCGCTTCGAGAATTCCGTCGGCGAGGCACTGAAAACGTGCGGTCGTTCGTTGATGCTCGTCTGCGACAAGAAGCATTTCGACAGGGACGACTTCAAGAGCACCAAGACGGACTACGTCGTTCCGTTTCCGGTCGTGGAAGCGCTGGTCGCCGTCGCGGAAAGCTTGCACGCTCAATCGAACTACGTTCTGATGAAGGGCAAGAGCCTGATTCTGGAACTCGATTCCAGAAACGTATTGCGGTGAACGGCCGGTCTGCGAAGCTCCGTCCTCGACTTTGCCGTCATCGGGCTTCCTCGTGCCGCCTCCCATCTCTCCTAACGAACCGGACGTCTTTTACAACCTCACGTCTCCGCACTCGTCTTCGCGAAAGTCCGAAACTTGCAAAGTCCCCGAGTACTACAGAATTTATCATCGATACCGTCTGGTGATTTGACCCACCGACCACGAAACCGAACTTGCGACCAACAGCAGAAAGACGACGATGCAGAGCACCTCTCCCCTCTGCGGTACGGATTTTGGCAGACCCTCCGAAACGTGCACGTAAAGTCGATGGACGTCGTATGCTCCGATCGGGCGCTCCTTGCGTCTCGGCATTTCGTGAGCGCTATCCACCAGCCGCACGATCTTCCAACCGCGACGTTGCATCGCGTACAGCAAGCGATCGTCGTAATCGTCCAGTCTGACGAATGGTCGATACTCGTCGGTCGGCATGTTCCCTCGAAAGCTAAGTTTGGTCACGCTCCTAGACCTGCGATAGAGAACGTTCTCCACGTAGCGGTCGTCGGCGCCGGGAGTGACGACGACGAAGGGGTCTGGAGCGACGACGTACGAAGTCCTATTAGAGTGAGCGAAACGGCCAACGAACGCATGTTGCGAAAATAAGTACGTTTCGCATTCGACCGTACTCGCAAGAAACACCCACGCTATGAAGAGCGTCGGAAACTTGTTGGCCGCCATCGCGTCCGCGTTCTCCACCTGCGGACGCTACAGTCTTCTCTCGAACGCCTCCGAATGCGAATCCGACCTCGCCGAATCCGGCCGCGATCCCAACACGGTCGTCTGGAAGGTCTGGTCCGCCTGTTGTACAACAGGAAGCAGATCGTAAAAGATAGGATGCAGGAAGTTCACGCCGAGATGATGTCCCTGAGCAATCGACTGACGGACGAGGAGATGAACGAGGACGACGAATTTGACGAGAACACACTGCAGGTCGAATTACAGACACTAATGAGGAAGAAGATGGAGATGGAGAAAATTTTTCGGATGATAAACAAGCTGGATGAGCACCATGAAGATGAACGTGGACACGCACGGTCTGATGAACACGCTCAAGCAGACTCTTCTGAACCTGCCGCACGGAGTCGACGACGATTACAAGAAGACGCTGACCATGACGACCCTGTACAACAATCGCATCGACGAGATGGCCAGGGAGTTACAACTTCCCTTCGACTCCGAACTGCTCGTCTTGGAGCTGGACGATGGCGACGTGGAGAATCGGGTCACAGACCTGCTCCAACTCTCCAAACGGAACCATTGTAGGACGACGCCGGTGCGCTACGGCGTTGCGAAGGAGCCGGTGTTGGCGAGCGTTTCAAAGTATAAGTGTGCTTTCGCGAATCGAGATCGACCACAAAAAAATAAACAGGATTCGGAGAACGATGCTGAGGAACGTGCTGGTCGTGTGCTTGCTCGGGTTTACGACGGCCGTCGAAGGAGAGTGGACTTGCGCGTACTGCTCGTTTCTCACGGATGGAGAAACTACTTGGTCGTGCAGCAACTGTTCGCTCTCGCAACCTTCCAACCTTACGGATATCGCCGCCGACGTCTCGGTCGACGCAAACTACGCGATGCCTACGTGGCGCCAACCGAAGAAGAGTCGATAACCGAATTGGAAGATAGTTGGTCCGACGGAGGCGACGACGATACAGACGGACGTTGCAAGAAGCGAACTGTGGAATGAAGATTGAAAAATCTGCACAGACGCCATCAGAACAACCTGTGCATCGTCGAGGATGGTTCCGTGTCGACGACGGCCGTCGTCTCAGAGGATACGACGACGAAGGAGTGCGACCACCTGCAAACGCCTCCGTTGAACAACGGCAGGATTGCGATGCTCTCTTGCAGGACGGGTCTGTACCTCGCCGCAAACTCTTCGTCCGGAGAACTGTACATCGTGGCAGAATGTCCTTCTCATGAACTCGAGAACGACTGCTTTTGAAGGGAAGAGAAGGCGGGTTCCGGACTACTGTACAGACACTCGTCCACGAAAAAGTTTCTCGCGATCTCGAAAGAAGGCGTTCCTTCCTTATTTAAGAAGAACAAAATCGTTCCCTCATCTTGTTCGAATGGCACCACTGCCGTTACGTTTCTTAGATCAAAGAAGTGTATTTTTTGGTCTTTGACATAAAGGGTTGAATGAAGGTTAAGAGAAAGAAAAAATATATTTTGTAGTTGACTTGATTTCTTCGTCTGAAAATTTGGATGCACTTTCATCAGCAATTAGGATCATCACTGTCAATACCATCATCAGCTTCTCTCACTTAGAAACAAAAATAAAAAGAAAATACTAGTTAAACGCAATTATGGTTCAACGTTATTTATTCGGTATTTCTATTTTCTGAGTATATCACACATATGTTCAACAACGCAGGCTCAAAATGTTATGTTTTAGTGAGATATTCCAAATTTGACAAAGTTGCTGTAAAATCGGTAATGGCTCTGGCTATATCGTCTATTCCGTCTTCATTAGGGCACGACATCAAAAGACCGAGCATAGCGTCCTCTTTGTTTCTAAGTTCGGTTGCCGCCACGACGAAAGTCTTTACGTCCACCGTACGAAACACCTGTTCTTTGACGTCGACACTCGACTGCGGATGCTTTTCCCAATTTGTCAACTTGGACAGAACACGTTCGAGCATCATGAAGTGCGCGTTAAGCACGTACTTGATCATCTGGAGTCTAAAGAACTTGCAATCGGACCAGATCAGAG
>NW_022704004.1:409212-435220 GCF_011630105.1 Anneissia japonica | reverse complement strand
CAAACGTCGAGTACACGGACGCCTCCTCGGTATCTCCTACCGACGTCGAGTACGCGTCCGCGTCCGCGAATCTCAGACGGACGTCGAGTACACGGACGCGTCCGCGATCCTGAGACTGACGTCAAGTACACGGACGCCTCCGCGGATCTCCTACCGACGTCGAGTACGCGGACACGTACGCGAATCTCAGACGGACGTCGAGTACACGGACGCGTCCGCGATCCTCCGATCGACTTTGTTAAGGCAGACTAGACGAGTCTCTATTTCAACCTTTTCAGAAATTTTTTTTTTCTGAAACTGGAAATAATTTGTGTCCGCGGCCCGACGACAGACCTGGAGTGCGCGGACGTCGAGTAGACGGAAGTGGAGTACACGGACGGATGTCGAGTACGCGTACGTGAGAGTACAAGGACAGACGTCGAGTAAAAACTCGCGTCCGCGTCCCGCCGACCGACCTCGAGTACGCGGACATCGAGTACACGGAAGGACTTCGAGTACACACTCGCGTCCGCGACCAGCCGACCGACCACAGGTACGCAGACGTCGAGAAGACGGACGGACGTCGAGTAGACGGACGGACGTCGAGTAGACGGACATGGAGTACACGGATTTCTGGACTTAGAAAAATTTTCGAAAATCTGGACTTAAAAAAATTTTCGACTTTTCTGGACTTGGAAATATTTTCGAAAGGCTGGACTTAGAAAACTTTTCGAAAGTCTGTCGAGTCTGCTCTGATGTCGAGTACACACTCGCGTCCGCGACCGCAGACCGAATTCGAGTACGCGGACGTCGAGTTGACGGACGTGGAGTACACGGACGGATCTCGAGTAGACACTCGCGTCCACGACCGCAGACCGACCTGGAGTACGCGGACGTGGAGTAGACAGACGGATGTCTAGTACACACTCGCGACCCGCCGACCGACCTCGAGCGCGGACATCGAGAAGACAGACGGACGTCGAGTAGACGTATCGATGTCGAGTACACCGACGTGTCTTCGACTAGACTACCGTCGTCGCGTACGCCGTTAAGTCAGACTAGACGAGTCTTTATTTCAACTTCGAAAAAAATTTTTGAAACTGGAAATAATTTTGTGTCCAGGGCCCGACATACGGACGTCGAGTACGCGGACGTGGAGTACGCGGACGTCGAGTACACGGACGTGGAGTACGCGGACGTGGAGTAGACGGACGGACGTCGAGTACGCGGACGTGGAGTACACGGACATGGAGTACACGGACAGACGTCGTGTAAACGGACGTCGAGTACACGGACGGATGCCGAATACACCGACGTGTCCTCGACTCGACTACCGTGTTCGCGTACGCCGTTAAGGGAGACAAGACGAGTCTCTATATTTCAACTTTGGAAAAATTTTGTAAAACTTGAAATTATTTTAGTCCGCGACCCGACAACGGACTTCGAGTAGACGGTCGTGAAGTACACGGACGGATGTCGAGTACACACTCGCGTCCGCGACCCGCCGATCGACCTTGTGTACGCGGACGTCGAGTAGACGCGGACGTCGAGTAGACGCGGACGTGAAGTACACGGACTGACAACTAGTAGACGGACGGATGTCGAGTACACCGACGTGTCCCCTACTCGACTACCGTCGTCGCGTAACGCGTTAAGGCAGAAAAGACGAGTCTCTATTTCAACTTTGAAAAAATTTTCTGAAACTGGAAATAGTTTGTGTCCGCGACTCGCCGACCGACCTCGAGTACGCGGACGTGGAGTACACGGACGTCGAGTAGACGGACGTGGAGTACACGGACGGATGTCGAGTACAAACTCGCGTACACGTCCGCGTCCTGCCGACCGACCTCGAGTACGCGGACGTCGAGTAGACGGACGTGGAGTACACGGACGGACGTCGAGTACACGGACGTCGAGTACACTGACAGATATCAAGCACACCGACGTGTCCTCGACTCGACTACTGCAGTCGCGTACGCCGTTAAGGCACAAGAAGACGAGTCTCTATTTCGAATTTGAAAACATTTTCTGAAACTGGAAATAATTTTGTGTCCACGGCTTAACGACGGACGTCGAGTACGCGGACGTTGAGTAGACGTACGTCGAGTACGCGGACGTAAAGCAGATGGACGTGGAGTACACTCGCGTCCGCGTCCAGCCGACCGACTTCGAGTACGCGGACGTCGAGTACACACTCGCGTCCGCGTCTCGCCGACCGACCTCGAGTACGCGGACGTCGAGTACACGGAAGGACACGATGCCGAGTACACACTCGCGGCCACGACCAGCCGACCGACCTCAAGTACGCAGACGTCGAGTACGCGGACATCGAGTAGGCGGACGTCGAGTAGGCAGACATCGAGTACACACTCGCGTCCGCGACCCGCCGACCGACCTCGAGTACGCGGACGTCGAGTAGACGGACGAATGCCAAGTACACCGACGTGTCCTCGACTCGACAACCGTGTTCGCGTACGCCGTTAGAGGAGACAAGACGAGTCTCTATTTCAACATTTTGAAAAATTTTCTGAAACTGGAAATAATTTGTGTCCGTGACCCGCCAACCGACCTCGAGTACGCAGACGTCGAGTAGACGGACGTGGAGAACACGGACGGACGTCGAGTACACGGACGTCGAGTACACGGACGGATGTCGAGTACACACTCGCGTCCGCGACCTGCCGACCGAACTCGAGTACGCGGACGTCGAGTAGACGGACGTGGAGTGCACGGACGGACTTGGAGTACCCGGACGGGTGTCAAGTACACGCCCGCGTCCACGACCCGCCGACCGAACTCGAGTACGCGGACGTCGAATAGACGGACGCGGAGTGCACGGATGGACGTCGAGTAGATAGATTTGGAGTACACTGACGGGTGTCGAGTACACACTCGCGTCCGCCATCAGCCGACCGACCTCGAGTACACGGACGTATCCGCAACCCCAAAAAAAGAATACAGACATACCTCGGGCTGGAAAAGCTGGACTTAGAAATCTTTTCGACATTTCTGGACTTGGAAAAAGTTTTGAGATTTCTCGACTTAGAAAAGCTGGAACTAGTATGCGGACATCGAGTAGACGGACGTGAGTACACGGACGGATGTCGAGTACACACTCGCGTCCGCGACCCGCGGACACACCTCGAGTACGCGGACGTCGAGTAGACGGACGTGGAGTACGCGGACTGATGCTGAGTACACGCTCGCGTCCTCCGCGGTCCTCCGAGTGACTTCGAGTACACCGGCGGACGTCGAGTGCACCGACTCGTCCGCGACTCTCGGACGGACGTCGAGTACACAGACGGACGTCGAGTACACGCACGAGTTTGCGATCGGGGACGGACGTCGAATACACGGACGGAAGTCGAGTACACGCTCGTGTCTGCGAACCGCCGACTGCCTTCGATCTCTAACGAAAATCGAGTACACGAAGTACAATCTCCGATGGACGTCGAGTACGCGAACGTGTCCGCGACACTCCGAAGGACGTAGACAGACCTCGAGTACACCGATCGAGTACGCACCAGTCGTGACCGTGTCCGCCGTACGGTTCAACGTATCGGCCTCGGAGAAGCTGGACTTTAAAAAATTTTCGAAAAAGCTGGAAGCACCGGGTTCATCGATTAGGCGTCGGACACGGCATCGCGTCCACGACTTCGGTTCACATCCACACGTTCGAAACAGTTTTTAAAAAAATTGTTCGAAATTATTTTCTGTTTCGAACGTGTGGATCGAACGTGGTCGGCTCCGTGTCCGGCGCCGCCGAGTACACGACGGTGTGCCGTGCATGTCGTCGAGTGCACGGGACCGGCGCCGGGTAGACAAACACGAAAATTTGAATCCAAGTTGTGGAACAAATCATGATCGCCGTGCACCTCAGATATTCGTCGGGCACTCCGTCGTGTACGAGAGTTCGTGTCTTGTACGCAGTTTGCGTTCGAGAGACCGGCGTTGGATAAGCGATTTTGAAAAGTTCAGTTCTCTCGACTTTGAAAGTGAATCGAAGTTGAGGAGCCGTGTCGTGTACGTCGTCTAGTGCTGGAGACCGGCGTCGAGTACGCCGTCCCCTCCACAACTTCCAATCTCCCTCCGGGGTTCGAACGAAGTTGGAAACAGGAGCCGGAGTTGCGACACCGCCGTGTGTGCGGACCGAAGAGCAACCGAACGATCGATCCGTGCACCGATGACGTAGAAGAGAGGTACCGATGACGTCACCACCTCCCATCTAATAAATCTACGATCTTGTACATTCCATTCGAATTACTTTCCTTGTTAGACGTTGATCGAAACCAGTCTGTTACAATGCACCTGCTGGAGATTATCGTTTCGCCAATTGTCTTGTACATATGTTTGGCAGCAATATCTAAACGGACGGGTATTGAGCGCCCTGGCCAAATGGTCAAGCTTGCGATGATTTTGTTAATTTTCGATTTTTTTTACACAGTTTTGAAAATGACCGTCCGATGTTTCATAGAAGAGTTGGCAATCGTATCGAAGCTTGAGACGTGCCATCTGCTTCAATTGGATATCATTATGCTGATCGTCGTGTACACTCTTTTGCCAGCAATCAATCATTGGACCGTTATGGATCTCATCGGCCATCTAACCAAAACTGTAATATCTGCCATGGGATTCATTTGATTCTGTCTATCGTGTACGGCCGGATTTTTTTTAAAATTTAGAACAAAAAATACTAAAAAAATGTGTTGAAAAAGACTAATAAAAGAAAAGAAACACAAAGAAATATTTTGTATGTCTGAATTTATTGTTTCTCCTTATCTTAACCAATCCTGGGTTTAATTTTTTGTTTGTTTTTAAGACGGCGGATGTCGTCTGACCACGTTACCGGCAACAAGCGTCCGCCTGTCTTCGTCGGAGAGAGTGTGGTTCTCGGATGTCGTGCCCGTCTTGTCCGATCTCAGAAAGAACATCATCCTCTTCAGAGGGAAAGGCGCGCGTCCCGTGTTCGAAATCGTGTCACAGACGAATTCAGAAGGGAAGTACGGTCCAAAGTCCGAGGGGTTGACGATTCGAAAGCGCACTTCGATCTCGTCGCAATCGTCGTCGAATTCGCTGACGAAACTTCGGGAGCTCTCCCGAAACGGTTTGGGCAGTTTGCACAGAAACGATCTCGGCCGAGGTGGAGGCGGCGGTTGCGAGGACGACTGCCGATCTTCCCTATCGTCCGCGGAGTCTTCGGCGAAGGTCCGGCCCTCCCGATCGAAGAGAAATTCTGCGAAGACGTCGACGATCGGCGTCGAACTGCGAAACGGACTTCTCACGAAGTCGGATCTCGGGTGGCAGCACAGCAGGATCCTGGCGCACGTCAGAAATCGAGGAAAAGCAATCGGACGAACGATTCCACTGGACGTTTCTCCCGTTCACGTCGACGACGTTCTCGAAGTACGTCGTGCCCTTCTTGGCACCAACGGAAATGTCGAGAGACTGGTGATATAACCTTCGTTCTGCCTGCAGGCAATCTCGGCGGTCACGCCGTCGAACGAGGAGGCGTCCATGTACGGGATGCTGTGCCTGACGTGCTGCGTGACGCGCACCACCTCGTCGTACGCGGAGAAAGCTGGCATCAGCGACGAGATCTCGAGGCGCTGTTCCTGGGCGAACGCGAGACCCGGCACGGAGGGCCTGAAGCTGACGCTGGGAGCGTCGAAGTCGAACCACGTCAGCCGCGCCAGTTGTGAGCCGGCGTTCGCCAGGGCGAACGCCAACTTCTCGTCGTCGGCGACCTCTGGCACAGCGAACGAGAACGCTATCGCCGGATTCGCAGCTGCGAACAGTCTGATGGCCTCGTCCGTGTCGCATCGCGATCTCAGAGACGAGTAGCCGTCGTGCTCCGGAACCGGTCAACTCCTCGTCTCCTCGCTGCCAGTCGGCGCACAGACATCCGACGACGGCGTCGAAATCTTCGAACAGAATCAGTCTCTTTCCCATCTCCTTGTACAGGGTGGCTCGGAGTCTCGGCAGATTCCGCAACTCGCCATCCAAGTCGATGCGCAGACCGTCGAGAAGATCGTGACGTTCCAATCCCAATCTTTGCGCTTCCAGGGACAGCGTCGTCAACGCTTTTTGTCTCGAGACGTCGCTTAGGAATTGCTCGAGCGCTTCATCTACTGTCTTCTCCGACGGAGAACATCTCAACTCGTTCAAGAATCACCGCAGCTTCACTGCCTCGAACGAGTAAGGAGCGCGTCTGCCGCTGACGAACGCCGCCAAATCCCACAGCAGTGCCGAACGGATGCTCGGTAGCGCTCCGGAGTATGACAAAGAAGAAGAAGAAGACGACGACGACGACGAGGAGAAGCTTCTGGCCACCTCCTTGGCAACGGAGACGACGGACGACGGTGTCTTGGAGAGCCAGTTGTACTGATCGATTCCGGCGCACTCCATCCGAAAACAGAAGTTTCGCGATCGCGACACCAACTCGGGATCCGATCGACGTTCGGTCTGGCGTCGCACAGAAAGGAGAGCAGACGACGAATTTTGCAAGCGCTCTTCACCTTCGCAGCCACCAGCAGTTCGAGGGACAGGGCGACGAGAGCTACGTCCGAATCTGTGGTCATGGACACGAACAGGCACAACATTCGAGGAGTGTGCGAAAACTCGACGGGTGGCACAACCTGCAAAGGTCGGTCGAACTCGACGACAGGACTTCTGGAGCGAGCAGGATTCGGTCTTGGACGGTCCTCAGCTTTCTTGCTCTCCTTGCGCGAGTACGTCGTAGGTTGGCGCCTCGGTCGTTCGGAGGTCCTCCGTCCGGAGTCGTCCACGTCGTCGTCGCCGGCACCGACACGTTCGACGATCTTGAGTCTGGCGTCGATCATGCTCGATATAGACGAATCCGCCCTGCTGATGGGTTTCCCTTTGATGATCATGGAGTCTCTCGTTTCGTCGTACGACATGCCGGCGTCAGCGAAAAGCCCGACGCCGTCCGGCCAGTCGAACACTTCGCCGAACGCGAGGTTCGAGTTGTCGTTGCGACTCGGCAGCAGCGTGACCCCGAGGTCGCTCAGCGGGTGCGACGCGTAATCGCCCAATATAACCATCCAGCTAGGTTTGCTCGTCATTTCGTAGGACATCGTCTTCGGAGTAACGTGCAAGGTAGGTAGCGGAGCGCTCCAATCGTCTCCTGGAGAAAACCGTTCCAGTATCACCCATTTGCGATCGGATACAAGCGCTTCGTATCTCGCATCCGTTCTCTTCGCTTTCTTGGACTCCTCCTTTCCTCGTTGCCAGCGATAGACTTTCGACGAAGATGGCATCTCCTCGGGACGAACGGAACGACGGGCGAAATACGCAAATAAGCAAAACCAAGTACGAATCGTTGCCGAACACCGCCTCCAAGTTTCGGAAGTTACGGAGTGGTAAAATCAATGAAGGACGACGTCAGGATCGTGGAGAAAAAAATATTGGAGTTAGGTTCCGACCGAGATAATCTAAGCGGCAGCAAGGAAACGCCGATTCTCGCACACCTGAAACGGACAGATCCGGCGAGAAAATTCACGCCCCGACTACTCGGCGCCACGTTCCGGAACAACGTCGTCGCATCCATAACGATGACGAACGAAGGATGCGATCTGCAAACGTTGAGATATGGTCACGGGATAATTCCGTGCGTCAGGATGCTGGCGCTGCACCTGTGCGAGGCTCTGACTTTCCTTGCCAAATCGGGCGTGGTGCACAACGACATCACCCCGAAGAACGTGACGTACAGCAGGGTCGACAACCGCTTCAGACTCGTGGACTTCGGTTCCGCCGAGTTCTGCTACAGAGGTGCCAAGGAGCTGGGAATCCGGATACTCGACAAGACGGGAAGCGAATGTGTCGGTCACGTCACTGCCAATTCGCCTTCTTCCAAGTACGTGCCGCAAGGAACGTCGATGCACCTGATGGACGTCTGTCCACGTTTCGGGTGCATCCGCACAGACAGGAAACAGACGAACGTCCCGTACATGGACGCGAGTCACGTTCTCGGCGATCGAAATCGGAAGATGCTGTCCGCCAAGACCGATCTGTACGGAGCGGCAATGACGGTGGCGACCGTGCTCCCTGAGAATTTTCCTCAAGCTTTCGATCAGTTCGACTACCAGGATCTCGCTCTCGCTGCGAGTGTACGGAGGAACCTCTGCTGAAGTTGTGCGAGCACCTAATCCGTCTTCGCGGTCCGATGACCGACGAAGAGCTGGCGTTCTGGAACGCGTACGTCAACTCGGACGACAGGTTCATCGACGAGATGAGAAGTCGGGACTCGGCACCCTCCGTGCTTGATCGTTTCGGGGACGTGTTGGGGAACAAGTTCGTAAAAGCTCTGAAAAGATGCCTGAGTCCGGTTCCGGAGTACTGTCGACTCTCCGAGCTCCACGCCGCATCCGCCGTCGTCGACTGCAGCAGAATATCGGACGTCGACGCGAAGCACCTGTCTCTCAAACGGGCCGGCAAAAAGTCGGTTTACCTGCTATACCGGGACGACCTTGTTATCGGAGACGTCAAGTTCGGAAACGAGAGCGAACACAAGAACGTAATCGTCGTCGAACACGTGGACTCGATGGTGGACGATCCGAAGACGTTGTCGTCCTTCGTAACGTCCGCGCTCAGATTTTGCAAGTACAGGTCGAACAAAATCGAACTTCCGGTGCTCAACAAAGACGAGCGGCAGCGACTGGTCACGGCGTTCGGGGGCAGAGCTGTGGCGTCCGACGACGGGAAGCGCGTTCCCCTCATCATGCCGAGAGGCGAGAAGGACGCCGTTACAACGAAACGTTCGGACAGTTACTTAGATTCTAGCGATCAGGACGTGTCGTTCGCAAAACGAGGTAGGACTTCACATCGAACGGACGTATTTGAGTCTTCGACCGACGAAGAAGAAGAAGAAGAAGATCGCATCCTGCATCAGTATTAGCAACATCGTTCTCCTTTTCGTCCTCAGTTCATCCGATTGCTTGCGATGGACGTTTTGCAGCCGCGGACGGTGATTTACCGCGACACCCCGGATGACATTTCGAAGCGAGGAGCGTTCTCGGTGGACGACAGGGGTACGTTTGGAGTAGTCAAGTCCGTGGAATCAGACGTGCGCGTGGTGGAGAAGAAGACGGAAACCAACAAGACCGTCGAACGAGAGCGGCTCGTTGGCAACAAGGAAGTTCTCGTTCTCGCCTACGTCAACCGGAACGACCGGATGCGTTCGCACGCTCTGCTCCTGCTGCAAGCGACCTTCGTCTACGGAGTGGCTCGTTCGATACGCATGACCAACGAAGGGTGCGATCATCACGTGTTCAGATTCAAATTTTGACTCGTGCCTTCATCGGGACGCTGAACCTGCACCTTTTGGAGGCCGTGCAATTCTTAAGGAAAATTGGAGTGGTGCACAACGACATCACCACCAAGAACGTCACCTACAACCGGTCGGACGGCCGATTCAGGCTCGTCGATTTCAGTTCGGCCGAGTTGTGCGACAGGAAACCGGAAGATTTCGGAATGCGGCTAGAAAGCAGAGACGTCGAAAAATCCGGCTTCGATGTACGTCCAGGCGGACACCGAAATTTACACGATGGACACGAACCCACGACAGTCGGAGATCAGGAGCGTCATGAAGCTCGCATCCGTCGCCTTCAGGGACGTCAGCCACGTCATGACCAACAGGCACGTGAAGACCCTGTCGTGGAGGTCGGACCTGTACTCGGCGGCGATCACGGTGGCGACGTGTGCAAACACCTGGTGGCACTGAGAGGGGGCATGAATTCGTTCGAGAGTGCATTCTGGTACACGTACGTCAACGAGGACCCGATCCTGCTGGACGCGCTTGTCTCCAAACCTTCGGACTCGGTGCCCTTGCTCGATCGCTTCCGAGACGTCCTCGGAGAAAGGTTCGTCGACTGCCTCTGCAAAAACCTGTCGCCGATACCGGAACAGAGGAACTTATCCTGGTTGCAAACTTCGAGGGAAACTGAAGACGAGAGAACGACCATTCGCTGCAACGATCTCCTCGCCGTGAAACGGGCGGACATCAACGTCGTCCACCTTCTATTCAGGGAAGCGGACGTGATAGTCGGTGACGTCAGATATCGCACGGACGACGACGGCACGGTGATAGTGGATCACCTGCAGATCCAATCGAAGGACCCGACCTTCCTATGTCGTTCGTCCGGTCGGCACTGGATCTGGTGGACGTCCGAGCTTCCACGGTTCACTTCGTCGTTTACAACGATAAGGAGCTTCGCACGATCTCGAGATGGTTTCCCGATCACCGAATGACCAAACGAGGACGCCTGGCCGTGAAACTCGACTCTCGCGTGCCCGCCATCTCGCCACTGCGTGCGAACGGGAGCGTGCTGCAGCCGTTGGATCTCAACGGAGACCGCGACTGTCGACCGAAGCAACGTTCGCTGGAGTTCAACCGAATTTTCGAGGAGATACTAATCAACGGAATACGGAGATCGAGCATACTCTCTCCGATCTCGAACCGAGGAAGCCTGCCGACTCTGCATTCGAACGAAGACCGACCGACGCAGCAACGTTCGTGCTCCGCCGGCGAAGTCGACAGAATTTTCGACGAGATATTATTAAACGGCGTCCGAAGATCGACCTTACTCTCACCCATAATCGATTAAGATCGAGACGATGCACGTCCGAGTCGAGTCCACGTGCGGCAGAGCGGCCGTCAACTTCTTCCTAGTCAACGTCGTTTCGTCGCAGACCATCGCGCACCGGTATCCGTACGATCGTCGAGAGCGCGTGCACTCCATCCACCTGAGGGGAACGAAGCTGCAGGACGACATGATAGAATTCCAGTCGCCGCTGAGCAGAGGATCGACGGCCCTGTTCTTCGCGTCCAACGGATCGACGAACATCACGACGAGAGGCAACTTCGACCTTCGCACGAAGACCTCCCTCAACTACCAGATGCACCAGGCTGTCGTGTGGAGGAAGCGCAACAGCCTCCCGATGCACACGTCGACCAACAACCTGAACCATGCTGGAAGGATATACTGCATAAGATCCGATCCGTCGACGGTGATCGAGAATCTGAAGCTGAAGGAATCTCTCATCGTGGACAGCAACGGACGAACGTTTCTTGACACCGTTCTCAGACACGTGGACGACTTCGATTCCGACCTGTGCAAACTGTGCGTGGAACGCGAGCTGCTCTTT
This sequence comes from Anneissia japonica, assembly GCF_011630105.1. Lineage (NCBI taxonomy): Eukaryota > Metazoa > Echinodermata > Crinoidea > Comatulida > Comatulidae > Anneissia > Anneissia japonica. Next base: position 424,078 of record NW_022704004.1, on the reverse strand, counting down.
GGAAGACCGCTGAACGATTCCCGACTGAAGGAGATCGACCCGGTCAACCGTTCGACGCGCTGCAACAGATCGGGTTGCAAACGGAAGCGTTACATCACCAAGTAACAATCGTTCATTAACGAGGAGTGGCAGAAACGCCAGTAGATAAAGCCGCAAATTTCGTCTAGCAATAAGATTCGACGTTTTGTTTTTTCATCGAAGAACGGCACTCGGAGATGCTGAGATCTGTCGAGAAAAGGGACGTCCGAAAAACTATGAGGATGCCGGTGGAGCACGTCAGTCGGATCATGAAAATACTGGACGGCAAGAAGGACGTCGACGGAATCTCCAAAGTAGCGAACCAACTGGAAACTTTGCTGTCGCGCAAGACGGGATCGAGGACGACCTCGAAGAATAAATAATTATTGTTTTTTTTTTATTATTTCAATGATTTTTGGAAAAAAAATCGAAATAAATGTTTGTAAAATATGAAAAAAGAAAACACTTGTTTACGTTACTTTCTTTATCGTAATAGAATTTATTTTGAGTGAGTGAGTGTGTAAAGTGTGAACGATTGAAAGTGAGCACGACGATGGACATGTTCAAGAAGCTGCCCGTTCTGAAATTGGGTCTTCCCCAACCTGCCGCGGAAGTCAGGTGGTCCGGATTACTCGTCGTGGACTCGAGGAGCTACGCAGACGACGAAGACGACGACGACGACGACAACAACGACGACGACGGTCGCGGTCCCGGACGAAGAACTCGCAACGGTCGATTGTGGATGGCGAGAATCGAGGACTTTACAGAATTCATGCCGCTGTTTCTGACCCTCGATTCCATGCACGACTGGCGCATATTCTTCGGTCGAGCGAATTCGAACGATTCCCCTATCACCTTCCAGTGGCATTTCGACGGAAGGCGTTACGGTTCAGACAACCCCTACTTCGAACTTCTGATGCGCATACTGAGAAACGCGTGCGCCAGGCACAACGGCAACGACGTAGCGGAGTCCCGGTCGTCGTCGTCGTTGCAGTCGATCGCCGGCATGATAGAGACCTGTCTCGATCATCTGGAAGTGGGAGGAAACGTGCAGCTTGGGTCTCGTCCCATGTTCTCGCGTCACCCGGGCGGGCGTATCGAATGGCTGCACGCCGACCTGTTCACAGCCATCTTCTCGTTGGAGACTCTGATACGATCGAAGATCTGGCGGTCAAGGCGGAAAACTCGTGCTGGCGACGACGACGACGACGACGAACGAGCGGGGATCTAACGACCTGGTTCTCGACTTTGAGCTTGCGGAAGCGGACGTTCGAAGCTTCGTCAACGTGGTTGTCGACGATCCGCGCAACCCGTTGAGGAACTGGTTCGTATTTTGCAGTTACGCGAAGAGCTTGGGTTCGTCGGCTTCTCACGGAGGTCGGCGAACGAAACTCGGCGTTCCCGGCCGACGCCGACGTTTTCCAACCGAGCTTGTGGAAGAGGTTGCGCTCCAACGGAACCAAGCTGCCACCGTGCGTGTCCGAGTTGACCGTGCTCCACGAGCCGGACAGGGAAAAGGTGATCAACGTGTTTCCTCTCTTCTCCGGTGCGCACGACGACCGGGAAGTGGAAGACGACATCCAGATGGACGAGAACAGGATAAGGCGGCAGAGATTGCGGCGGTGCGTCGAAGAGGTCGTCGGCGACAACGTTCCTCGCTTCGTCGACCAACGATCTCTGCCCGGAGATCTCGAACTCGGAGTTGTCGACATGGACGCGACGGACGCGTGCGCCTGCACCGTGCTCTGATAAATACAAAAAAGGTTCATAAAGCGTCCGTTATCGATACCTTCTCTCACAACGCGATCGAAGTTAGCACGGTGAAGATAATTATTCGAGAATGTCGACAACAGAAAGCAGCGAACGTCGAATGCGCCTGACCCTCCGCGATATACACGGAGGATACGAAGTATCTATCATCGACGAAGACGTAGAGAGATTTACCGACTGGTCATCTTCAATCTCCTCGTATTTTACTCCCGAAGACGGTGTCGACGTCGAATACAGGCTGTACTTGTACGTCGATCACACGTTCGAAGAAGGTGCGTTTGGACGCGAGTTGTGCCAGCTGAAGGGAAGCACCACGCTCCAGTTACGCAACGGCGTACATCTGCAATGTCTCGTGCCGGATCTGAACTTGGAGGTATACTTGGATAAGGACGACACTCCGGTCGCCGCCATCCTGAGAAGGGGGAACAAAGATGTCGCGCAAGTCGGCAAGCTCTTCGACAACCTGTCATGGACCAACCTGACTGCCGATCAGATCTCCAGGAGTCATAGTTTCATGACCCTCGTTCGTGCGAACGAAACTTCCAGAGGTATCCCTACCACTCAGAATTAAATAAAGTGCATGTTGTTGTTGTTGTTATAACGGAGACAGAAATGAAATAAAAGTGACAAAGTTAAAAAAAAACATTTTGTACGTTTGTTTATTTCAGACCGTTATGTTGACAATAACGACGACGACGAATGCCGAAAGGAGTTGGATTCGATGCTCCGAACTTTTGACAGAAAGGTATCTATGTGCAGTCTTGGAGAATTTGTGGGAAAGAGTTTCGAAACGTCCACCTTTTCGGCCGGGATATTCGACGCCCGTGGCGGTCGTCTGTCCATCGTCGGCGCCGGGATCGATCTGCATATTCCGAAAGGAGCGATCCCTCCGAGAACCACGAAGGAGATATACGTTTATGTGGACGAAGGGGCGCGATCGCAGATCGAAAACGAACGCGACACGTCGGTCCCGTCCGTCGTCGGGTGCGGTCCTCCTTGATCGTCTTTCGAGGAAACGTTCACCCTATCGTTTCCTCTCCGATTGGACACTGACCGACGGTGGACTGTTTCCTTGCTGAAACGAGATGATAAAGGCGACGACGAAGTTTGGAGGGACGCCGCCGAGTGCGAGGTCGTCAGTTGGGTGAAGATGGACCGATGTTTCGTCGAGATCGATCGGTTCTCCGGATAATGGAGAAAATAAAAGTAAAAACACACAAAGCATATTTTCTGTTTCATGCATTCTTTATTATTCTATTAACGATAATTTATTATTTATTTTAACGATTTTTTGTTCAACATCTGTACACACGCGTACCCTCTTCAAAATTTCCGATCGGCAGACGTCTTTCCGTCGTCGTCCGGCACACCGGGCAACTTCTCAGTCGGTAAGAGCATCTTTTGCAGGAAACGTAATGATAACAAGGCGTCGTCACCACCTCGGCAACTCAGAAAAAACACACCTTGCAGGCATCTCCCGAAGACGGTTCCTGTTTACGTTTTCCTAAAAGTTCGTCAACGATCAAGCTGCATTTCGTTTCGACTTCGACGAATTCTCAGACGTAGTTCGCGATGCGTTCGAAAGCATCGATCAACCACTGTGTGCCTGTCCATTCGTCCGTACAGTAGTTGATAACTTTGACGCACGAACGGAAAAGATTAATTATTTCTGCGAACAGAAACTCCATCTGTCTGATGTCGACATCCACCTCTTTCAACTTGCGAACGTCCATTCCGTTGGTCGATTAGCATTCCTTCCGCTTTCTTTTGACTTCACGAATCAGACGAAATGTGTATCTTAACCGATCCTTTACATCCTCCATGTTGCTGCACATCGTGATGTCGGGCATCAATGTGGAATTACTCGTTAAACTAAAATATTTATATATATACACCCACACACGCACACGCACCAACATATTCGAACTTTGTTTCGTTTGTTTTTATCTTTAATCATTAAATATTTGTTCAATGTTCCTTGTCCATCACGAGCTTGGCAAAAGAATCGATAACACTTCTGAAAGCTTCGCGGTTTCGGTCGTCGTGCAGGCCGTTCACTATGTCGGCCACGCCCTGGCGCAGACGCATGTCCTTGACGTTCGCCTTCGTCGACCCGTAGCACAGATACGACGGTCGACAGCACCTGGAGTGTTCCTCCACGCACATCTCGCACCTCATGGGATCGTGCCGAACGACGTGACGTTCCATGTTCTTTCCGCCCTGAGAGAACAGTTCCGTCGACGTCAAACCGCCGTACTTCCATCCGGCAGTCGTCCTGTAGAAGGTCTTGTTCGTCGAAAGACAGCACCCGCTGACGGGAAACACCTTGCACAACGTCAGTTTCGCCGTCATTTCCTTCAGCAGCTTCTCCGGGTGCCGTCCCGTTCTGATAGTGACAGTCGACACCGAAATCCTGTACAGGACGGGGTCGTAGTACCGGTCACCGAAATGAGCTCGGAGGGCGTAGTGCAACGACGCGTCGTAATCGACGGAGAGACAGGTCGGTACCGGCTCCGACGCGATGCGTGCCGACACCTCCGTTTCCGAGCGAACGGCCTCTTCGCCAACGTACGCTATCGTCTTCGTGTCCAGGATGCGCCACGCGGTCCTGTTTCCAGACGCACGCCTGACGAGCACGTGACATCCAATGGACACCGCGTTTGAAAAGGACACGTTGCACCGGACTCCCCGTCGTTCGTCGAGAACCAACGCCTTCGACGGCCATCTGATGTCGAGCGGGACGTCGTCATCGGAGGTCGGAGCTTCCACCGCGTACACAGCCTCAACAGGCGCCTTCCTGCCCAACAAGCCCATTGGAGCGTCCTCGGACGAAACGTATCGCGTGTACAGGACCGGCGGAAGATCCGCGGGGTTCAAGTATTGCCGAGGAAGATCGAGGCCCGGTCGTCTGACGTCTCTCGACGGACCGCGATATTCGGTCCGGGACATCTTGCAGACGTTGGAAAGTCAAAGACGAGGCGGAGTCACGTCAGACGACGTAAATCGATCGACTCATCATCGAAAAACATTAAAGAAAGACAGACTTTAAAAATTGAAAGTCAAACACACCGGTTTATGTTTTTTTTTTCGTTCAAGTTTTATTTATTTATTCATTTATTCGTTCGTTCATTCGTTGGTACGTACGTCTGGTTTTGGGTAATTTATGGTAGTTTGCACACGAGAACCGTATCTGTTTCTCGAAGCGGGAGACGGAATAACTCTGGGGGCGAAATCGATCCGACAGATCGCATTCGACGAACACGACCGTGTCCCACACCTTCCGGAAGAGCTGCAATTCCCTCTCCTCGCTTTGAACTAGGTGGAACACGTTCAGACAGTCTCTGATTAAAGTACCTTCGCATTTCTCGAAGCATCGACGACTTCGAAGGGGTCGTCGACACGGTTCCATCCTCTCCGGCAACGTCATACGAAGAAGATCGGTGTCGCCGAAATGGTTTACGAAATCGGCGAAGAGTTCCCTCCTTCTGTCCATCCATTTCAGTTGCAGGCGTCTCGCCTCTCGAGAGTTTGTTCGTTCGGTCGGCGGCATGTTAGTTACTGACCCGCAATACCTTGTGGGGGCCGTTTTTGTCTTTTCGCCTGTCCGTGAACGAAGTTCGGCAGGATCCTCACGTCCTCCTGGTACAGGTGCGTTCCGTAGTAAATTGACAATTCCAAGGAAACCGCGTTCGGCAGAACGTCCGGTAAAGGCTGCACGACGGGGAGGCGTCCCAGAACGTCGGACGGCGGACCGCACCTCGTCTGGTTCGCCCGCTTGTCCGAATCGACGATCGCGTTCAGTTGCTCGATGCGAAGGTCCAGATCTCTCTTCGCGGCGTCGGCCTTCTCCTCGTGAAAACGTTTCCTTCGACCCGTAACCTCGGTGGTCAAAGTGCTGCACACGTCGGACGCCAACCTGTCGATGGCTTCCAATCCGGAACGGAGCTTCTCGTCGAGGATGCGTTTCAGACGCATCAACTCGTTCAACTCCTTGGCGTTGTGCTCGCGGAGCTGGTCGGCCGTCGCGGAACCGATTATACCTTCCGCCAACGACAGGCGGTATCCCCTTCGCACCCTTCTTTGATGGCACGCGTGGACGTCCAACCACACCGAGTTCGTTTCCGGTATGGAAACAAAACACGGCTTCAGAGGACACTCGTAGCACGAGACGTCGACGCACACTGTCGTCCACTTCAGCAACTTCGGCCACCTAGGTGCGAGTTTGTACAGGGCGTGCACCGTCCGCTTGTCGGTCAGAACCGAATTGCACAACTTTTCCTGGTTGAACGTCAAAATCAGGTATAGTCGATTCTCGGTCTCGTCGGCGTTCAAGATGCCCCACCACAGAATTTGGCAATCGCGTCCTCTACCTTCGGTCCATCGAAGATGGAACAGCGAGGTGGTGCCCAGAGAAGCGACGACGTTTCTAAAGTTCATCCGCACCTGCACAACAGGTCGCTCGAAGCCGTTCCTGGCGACGGCGTTCAGCGCCTCCGTCACTCGACCGCCGAAGACGAACTGTTCGCAACAGTCGAGAAGATCCAGGCATCGACGATCGTTCGCCATAAATCGGTCCATGCACGTCATAAGATTGTACGCGAATTCGTTGATCTCCTCGATGCGAAAGTTCTTCGTGCACACCAGCAGATTGCGTTTGGTCCGTTCCAGCAACGCATCTTTGAGATCTTCGTTTAGAAGCAGGTATGCGGCAACGGACACGGCGAACACGTACGCGTTCAGGTCGCCCAAGCCCTCTTCCGACTTGCAGTCTTCGTCCAGAAACCGCAACAACCTCACGGTCGTTGCGATTGGGCGCGAACACGTCGCGACGGAGGATAGATCCAACAGTATCTGGCCGCCGGAACGATAGACGTCTTTTCTGCATCCGAGTCTAAAGTCCGCGAAACCTTGACGAAGCCGGACATGACCGTCCAACGTCTCAATCCATTTTTCGCCCTGTACGTCCCGCTTCCTTCTCCGCCATGGTTAGTCGCGAACAAACAATGCTACCCGAATTACTTATTCTTCTTGTTTTTATACTCGACGATCTCTTGGTTAAAAGGAAACAAATGTCTTCGAAATCAACATATGAACGCGAGACGCAGAAAGTAGAATACAATCGGCATGCTGTTCTTTTTCGCCCTGATAGTGATGTTAGTTTCGGTCGCGTATCCTATGCCGACCGAAGATCAATCGCCTTCGACGAACGAAATCGACGTCTCTTTCGCAACGAGCGTCGGCATCTCGTCCATCGTCGAAATGCGAGTGGTGAAAGAGTGGCGAACCCTGTTCGTGGGCGCGAACAACTCTGTGTTCGTGTTCGATCTCGATCGAACTCTAGCATCCTCGACGGCTACGAAGTTAGACTGGATGCCGGACTCGGTCGCCAAAAAGAAGTGCAGATTGAAAGGGAAGGAAGAACACGACTGCCAGAACTACGTGAAAATCGTAACTCCGGATTTAACAAACGTTCGAGTGTTGATCTGCGGAACCAACGCTCAGAAACCAAAGTGCATTTATGCCGAGATGTCGAACTTGGAGAGTGGTTGGAGGAGAAGGAACGCGATGGACGGTCTGTACAATTGTCCGTTCGCCGTCGACCAAAAAGTAACGTCCGTCTTCGTGGATTGTAGCCTGTACGCCGGGACGGTCGCCGATTTCAACGGCAGGGATTCCGCACTGACGAGGTCGATAGGCAATGCCGTTCCTCTCTTAACCAAGAGGCACGATTCGTTGTGGCTGAATCACCCGAAATTTGTCGGTTCGTTTGTAGAGGGAAGAGAAGTGTTTTTCTTCTTCCGAGAAGTTCCCGTAGAAAACTGCGAGATGATTTACCGTTCGCGAATCGCCCGCGTTTGCACCGACGACAAGGGAGGAAGAACGATACTGGACTCCAGTTGGACGACTTTTCTGAAGGCGCGACTCGACTGTTCGTTCCGAGGGGAATTTCCGTTTCGCTTCAACTACCTGCAGGACCGTCCGCGGAGCAAAGGTCTTCTACTACGCAGTTTTCACGACGGGGGAACACGAAATACCCGCCTCGGCCATCTGCCGTTTCGGCCTCGACGACATAAGTGACAACTTCGGAAGAGGTCCGTTCTTGCGACCAACGGCGCCTTGGGGACGCATCCCGGACGAGGACGTTCCGGACAACAGACCGGGCGATTGTTCGGTCGACTCGACTCTACTCTCGTACGAAGATCTAAATTTCGTGAAATCGCACCCGTCGCTGTACGAACCGGTCGGAAGTGGGGACCCGCTCTTTACGCTCGTTCGACAAAACTACAGGTTGAAGACTTTGACCGTGACTGAGACCGGTAACCGTACGGTCGTTTTCGTCGGAACGGACGACGGTCGAGTCTTGAAATTGGTGCTGTCGGAAAATCAGGCCGTCCTTCTGTACGTCATGCGCGCGACAGAGCAACCGATCACGAACGCCGGCTTGCACGGGAACTTTTTGTACGTAACCTCTACCGATCGACTTTACGAAATCCCTCTTTTACGGCATTGCCGACTCCTGAAAGATCGCACACGCAAGCAAGATCCGCATTGCAGTTTGATGTCGACGCACTCCGGTGTCGAGTTGGAACCAATACCAGACAGTGGATAAGACGAACGCGGACGTAGAGTTGGAACCAAGACCGTCGGAGCACGTTCCGAACGACGACGTCGAGTTGGACCGAAGGCGTTCGGAGCACTTGCCGAACGTGCAGGCGAAGAACGCCTATCTGGACACGCCGTCGACGGATCACATCAGTCTGGTCGCACTCGCGGCAATCGGGTGGACACTTTGTATAGTTGAAGCTATAGGCATTGTTTGGTTGATATTTAAAGTTACTTTGTTGGTACAGTAAAAAAAAAAGAAATCGTGCGTTTTTTTACATATCTGTGTATTTCTATAATCCGTTTCTGTCAGAGTTAGGAACATGCGAACAGGGTCAAATGCATTGTTGATTTTAAAATTGAAATAAACGAAGATTGACACATAATTTGTTTGTTTTTCTTTTATTTCGTCTAATCAACACTCAACCATCATAATCAATAATGAAAGTCCATGTGAACCGAATAACGTACATCGTACTTAATGTCGAAACCTACGACGCAGGGAAGTATACTATAATATGAGCATTTGTTCATCAGCAGTACGACGGTCGGACTATCCACCTGCTGGACGTACGTTCTAAGTAACCTGGGCAAGGCCTCGTGACGCACGTCGTTTGAGACGATCGTTCGCTTGCACAGCAACTTCACGGAAGGCATATCGTCGTACCATTCGTAGGAATATGTGAAATAACATTCCGAACCTTCGGTTGCAACCGCAATGCTTTTGTTTCCCTCACTTCCGTCGTTGTAATATTCGAAGGTACGATTCTTCAGTCGACCGAACGTTGGGTTTTCGATTATTATTCCTTCGTCCTTTATTATTCCTTCGCCCTCAATGACACCGTAAAATCGAACGTCCTGGCTGTTTCCTATCGTGAATCGATGAAATCCCTTCGCCAGAAAACCACGCATCACGAAGTAACCTTCGGAAATCTCGTCCCACTCGTGCATTCTATGGGCACCTCTTTCGGAGGATATCCAGCAGACCGGTTGCGTCGACGAAGTCGTTGCGACACGCCGCGAACAAAGGGTGCTGCGAAGCTCCCTCGTGCCTGACGTAGTACGGCGCCGGCCGGAAAAGACCGAGCGCGGCGCACGCTCTCCTTAACTTGGGAGCGTTCGTTTCCTTCTTCGACAGTCGGCGAACGCTCGATAACGAGATCGTCTTCGTCTTCGTCCTCTTCAGACCGTCCGCGAGTTCGACAAACGCACCGGCGCAGGATCGTCGTGCGTCAGCACGATCTCCACCAACTTCCGGTCCAGCTTCGAAACTAGAGGTTCCGCGTCGTCCCTCACGTTCAGCATGCCGACCGTACCGACTGTACGGTCCTCTCGCAGGTACGCGTATCTCTTCTTTGCAGTCGTCAGCAGTAGCCGTCTGTACGTCTCCCTCCGGACGAACTTCTGCCATCCGTTTCCGCCGACGGTTTTTTCGAATTCCATCTGCAAATTGGGTCTGCTGTTCGCCCCGACCTTCACGAACAGCGAGTCCGTGTCTCCGTAAACCACCCGAGCGCCCTAGCGTTCGGCGCAATTCTTCAACTTGGCCAGCTGTCTCTTGCAGCTCGACGTCACGTGGTTGTAGAGTCGACCTCTTCCGGAGATGGCCAGGCATCCGATGCACGCGTTCGCCACCCGTTTGTACGCGGCCGATCGTTCCGGTCGTTCGTCCCGTCCTCGCACCAGCCTCTTGAGTACGGACGGCAGAAGACCTTCGAGCACGCTCGCGTCAACGAAGGACCCGTCTTCGAGAGCGGTCGCCTTGTCAACGTTCCGGTCGACGACGAACCTGGGATAGTAGGACTTGAAGTCGTACACGTCCACGTGATCGTGGATGCCGGGAACTGGTTCGAGAACGAGACCTCCGCCTCCGGCCGGCTCTTCCGCCGTCTCTCTTCGACGGGGAAACACGAAACCCCGTCTCGCACCCTCCCTGCAGAGCATGGACGACAGCGTCTGCTTCCTTGTTCCTCCGGGAAAGGTGCCCGTCAACCTTGACGCGTCACCTTTCCAACGGTTTCCACAAGACGCCTGCTGCGCACCTTGCGTTCGTAATCTCGGAGGACAGAGAGCTCCTCATCAAGCACGTCGTCGGACGTTCGTGCAGAAAGTTCGTTGCAAGATCTTCTGCTCGCGTACTCGTACATGGAATCGCGATCGCGGCACCCGTCGGCGTCCTCGGAGGTGTCGACGCATATCGGCCATCGAGATATCGGCAGGTCGCAGGCCGAGCATCTGTTCGTCAAGACCGTCTTCACCCACTCTCCGTAATACACGAGAACGTCGGCCGATTTCAAGAGGTTCGTCAGACGTCGCAGCACCTCCCTCTCTTCGGGCTCCTTCGACATCCTTCCTTTCGGAGAGAACTACGGCGGTCACGCGTGCGGTCACGTCGAGTCGAACGGAGAGGTAGAGCACGGACGGCTGCACGGAATCGGTTTCCTCGAGTTCCAGGTGGGTTTGTTCGTCGTACTCGAAATTTTTGATGTATCCCTTCTCGTTCGTGGTGCATCGGTGCCAAGCGCACCCGTGCACGCCGACAGGCGCACTGGGCGTCCAGGTCGTCGACGGCAGACGGCAGGTTGCCGAACGTGTTCTCCACGGGGATGCCGTTCCTGTCCCGTGACCTGAGCGTGCGGTACGTTCGACCCACGGACTCGTATCTGTCGCCTGTTCGTAAAGTCGCGTCGCCGTCTTCGTCTTCGGCGTAACATTGGAATTCAACCTTCGTACTCTCCAGGTCAACCGGCCGTCCGTCTAAATTTCTTCCGCGAACGGACAACCTTCCTGTTATCTTTGAATATTTGGCGCTCGTCAGATAGACGAACATGGCTATTTTTTTCATAGAGACAACTATATATATATATATATATTTAAAAAAAACATTCGCAAACAACAGATTGTCGTTAAATGATTTATTTTATTATTCACTTTTCAATTAATAGAAAGAATCTAATTTTCATCTGTACACCTTCGTACCGTCCGGTATCTGCCACTCCGACAGCCTCTGTTCGATGGGACGTCTGCACGTCGGGCAGTTGTTCACCCGCTTCGGGCACGATCGACAGGACGTAAAATGTCGGCAAGGAATCGTCATCACGTCGGAGTACGCGTCCAGACACATCTGGCATCTGTCAACGTCCTCCAGCGTCCGGAGAGACATCCAATCGAAACCGGGACACAATTCGTTCAGCACGTCGCCCACCGTGTAAGCCATCGTGTCCTTCCAAGGATGAGACGAGTACGCCTTCTGCGCGATCGCCAAAACGTCCGCCACGCGTCCTCGTTCGCATGGCCAGTCGCCGAGAACGGAAGATATCCAATTCACCGTTGACGGGCGATCGTATCCTTTCGGTCGAACGTCCAATCCTTCCTTGCTTCGTTTAGTCGCCGTCCTGTTGAAAGGGTCGTCCGGGTCGCGATGCACAATGCACCTTCTGGCGATCTGAAAGGGAGGTGGAGGTACGCGACGAAAAACCGACTTGCACGCAGTCCTCAATCTGTCGATCTCTTTTATCACTTTCAAATGTCCCACTTTCAGACACCTCTTTCCACGGAGAGTACAAAAATATCGGGTTTCCCACTCCTCAGTCGCTGACGGTCGGGTCGACGACGTGTTGGTACTCATCGAAAAAAAATCGGTTTACCTTATCGCCGTGCAACTCGGCTTCGTTTATCGCTTTTGCAAACACTTTCATGATTCTCGTCGTTTCGGCTATCGTTTCTCTCATGATTCTCGTCGTTTCAACCATCGTTTTCATGACCTAAACCTAACTGTGGTAATCTTTGACGACTTCATCGACTTTTGTACGACAGATCGGACACAACGCTAACCTGACGGAACACGAGTCGCAGCAGACGAGATGGTTGCACGGAGTAAGGAGGACGTTCGAATCGCGATCCATGCACACCTTGCACGACATCTCGTCCTTGAGATCGGTAAGTTCCCTCAATAGATCTCCGCGAGATTTCGCGTCGTTGTCGTCGTCGTCGCCGACGCGTACCTTGTTCGTATAGCTTTCGACTGGCGCACGAACTTCTTCTTCCTCTTCTTTTCGTTCCGGGCGTTCGTCTTCGGCATCTTCTTCCAAGCGAAGTTCGGCGATCAGAGACACCAAGCCCTCGTGTTTCGACGGATCTTCGACCCCGTCCTTTTTCCTGTCGTCGGTCCCATTTTCATCGAAGTCGATTATGCTCGAGACCAGAACTTCGTATGTCAAAGAGAACACTTGTCCTTTCCTCTCGAGATGATCGCTCACGACCTTTGCGATCACGTCGCTGTCGAATCCGAATTCAGAGGCAAAATTAATCTTGGAAATCAGGGTTTCCTTCGTCTTGCGCCGCAACCACAAGCACGAACTCCCGTGTTCGGCGTGTTCAGAAAGAGGGAGGTCGTCCGGCTCCCATCGGCACAGCAATATTCCGCAGAAGAAACACCTGGCGTTATCTTCGAAACCCCCGTAGAAGAACCCCGCTTCCGACATCGACCTTCCGTCGGGTCTGTCGTGCGGCCAGTTGCGAAAGGTTTTCACCCTGTCTTCCTCGTCTTCAAATTTTGGAAAGGTAGCGGTTCTCTGCATAATTTCCTTTTGCATTACCTACTGATAATAGACTGATTTCGAATGAAGACAAATAAGCACAATAACAACTTTATATTGTTTTTTTTGTAATAAAGACTTTATTGAAGACAAAACAGAATATAAGATTTCTTGGTTTTTTTTCTTAGTACTTAATATATCGGAACATTTTTTTAAAATTCTATTCCGAAGACGGGTTGTACTTCAACATTTTCGAGAGCAGCCGGTCGTCCAGTTGCTGTTCCAGTTCTTCTCCGTAAACGACCGTGTCTTGGTCGGAAATGTCCTGTTCGTCCGACGATTCGACTGGAAGCTGAGAATCCTCCGGAAAGTAGTCGGCGAGGTTTCCTTCTCCGGCTGTTCGTTCGTCGTCGACTGGAAGTTGAGAGTCCTCGGGAAAGGATTCCGATTCCGATTCCGTGCGATCTCAGCTTCTCTTCGTTCGTCGCCGACGCCAACAGTTTGGGAGGTGCTTGCGTCGTCGTCGTCTTCGTCGTCGAACTTGATCATTTTGGTATAAGGAGCATCCGACTGAAGAAAAACAATCAAAAAATAAAATAAAGGTAAAATTACATCACGTCACACGTTACGTCCTCTTTGAAAAATGACGTCCTGGTCCTTGTCGCTTGAATCGTCGTCGTCGTTGGCTTTGTCCTTCTCGCCTCGTTTGTCGCCGGATCGCAACAACCTGACTCCTTTCCGCGAAAGCAGGAAACTCTGGAGAACGACCACGACGCAGAACCTGATGGCCTGCGAGGAGGTGAGAACGATCGCCCAGTGTCGTCCGACCTTGTTGATCGGACAGTCGACGGCGTCGATGCTGTTGGCGCTGAGGTCCAGAAGGTTTTCGTAGCAGTCGCCCAAGGACGTATCGCACTCCATCACGTCCCGACCGTCGAAGGCGCACGGCCAGAGTTTGTAGACGAGCACGTTTCTGACGAGGTAGACGGTGGCGATCGCTACGCTGGCCAGAGACGCCGCCTCCCACACGTCGGAAAGCGATGCGTACCTTGAGATCGCGGCGGCGAACACGAACGCGTGCACCACGTATTCCGAAGACAGAGGGTAGACGATCGCTCCTGCGAACACGTCCACAAGCAGGGTCGCCACGACGATCGGAATGCCCGCGTTTCTGTACCACCCCAATTGCTGCCGCTACGAAAGCCATCAGACGAATTGGTTATGTGCAGCATCGCCGGTGCTATTCCAGTCGGCATGTACACGAGAGCAAACTGCACGAAGTAGTAGATGGATCCGGCCGTCCCTCCCAGTTCCACGACCGGACATCGACGATGGTCGGCATCCCATTTGAGAGCGTCCGACACAGCTCGTTGACAGGTGCGATCCGTTCCTTCGGCACCGCATTCCCGCAACGGATCCAGATACGATGCTCCGCACGGTCCGATCAGAAATTTCAGGTTTGTGAAGAACGAAATGCGGACGCGCAGAGACTCAGCCGGCACGCCGACACCAGACTGGATGGCGCTCCGACTTTGACGAACGTCACGTACAGAAAGGCGGGCAGGAATATCGCGTACCAATCGACTATCGGGTGAACGTTCGCCTGAAGAAGAACGTCCACCACGAGCGAAGTCGCGATGCAGGACGAGATCAGCGAACATAACGTCGATTCCTTCATCATAGGTGGCCAGCCGCGTCGGTGACCGATGGCGTTCATACTAAAGATAGGAATCCTACCTTTTCCCCTAAGGAAGGGGAGCCTGGAAGTGAAAATCGACCTCGTCGTCTGCCAGATCGTTTCTGACGACAGGACATCGCGCAAACCTGTACACGGCGTTCATGCACTTCCGGAAATCGAGCGCGTTCTTCCACCCTAGATCGGAGTACAACTTGCGATAGGCCGCCGAAGTCAGGACGTCGCCTGCCCTGAGTACCGT
>NW_022704004.1:400319-409193 GCF_011630105.1 Anneissia japonica | reverse complement strand
CCTGAGTACCGTCTCCTCCCCTTTCTTATCTCTGACGACCGGTTCGCCGAAATAAAACGCACCCGATTCGCCGGGTTGCAAAGGAAGCAGCCTCTCTCTCGCTTCCGTCGTGAAGTCAAGGGACCTCATGGCGATCTCGCGAAACCGCACGTCCGGCGCAGGGCGCGGCAGGGGCAGCACCAGTATCCTGTGTCGTTCCGTGGTCCTCCAGGGGGTTTCCTTGCGCTCGCCGTCAGCGCTCTTCTGTATGATTCGGGATGCGCGTATTCCGGGTGGTTGGTGAGCAGCACCTTGTAGAACAAGGCGCTGACGTCCCGAACGTCGAACGTCGTCTCTCGGTCGCCGTACCTTACCGGAATGTTCGAGTAAGGATCGCCTTTCCCTGCGCTCGCAACTGCCGCGGCGGATGCTGTCGCGAACGCGAATCTGATGCGATCGGGATTCGTGCAGCACAGTTTTCAGTACACGTACGCTGGGAGTCGGTGAGCCGTGAGAAATATGCTCCCTTCCTCCTCGTGGTAACAGACGAGAGTGTCGGCATCCATCAATATCCACTGTTTCGGGCGGACTACCGATCGCAGAGCTCGGCGAGCTTGCTCGGTCGCGACGAATTCCGAAAGCTTGATATCTGAGTCGCCGTTCGTCAACGTGGGCAGGATATCGTCGTCGTTGTTTTCAGCTTCGTCGGTCACGTCCCGTTCGATCACCCTCCACCCATCCCAACCGGCCTCGCTCAACCTGTCGCGAAGGGTTACCTCTCGGTTCCCTTCGTGACCTGAGACGAACCAAGAAGTATCTAACCTGATCGTCTTCATTTTGGCGGCTGCAGCATTTCTTGGATACGCTAATCTTCGTCTTCGTGTCCTTCTCCATGGCGAATTCTTCGTACGGTGTGCCACCCTTCGAAGGTTCGCCGTGATAAAGAACTTGAAAACGCTACGTCATCCGTTTAAGGACCGCTGGCGTACCCTCGACTTCACTGAAGTGACGTCATGTGTTTTTTGAGCGATGAAGTTGCGAGTGAGGGTGTTCGAGGCTTCGTCATTGATAACATCTTGCGCGCTATTGGCGGAACGAGTTCTGGTACCCCTTGACGTCACGAACGTTCGATGACGTATGCGAACTGTTTTGGCATATAAGTGCACCGCGATTCGAGATCGGGAAACATACCGCAAAATATGTCGTCCCAAGTAGATCGCAGACTTCAATACAGGTTCAAATCGGAAAAGGACTGGTACGCCGTCGATAATGTGGATTCCTACGGAGACGCCAAGAGAAAGATCATGGAACGAAGTCCTGCTCGTCCTGCATCTGGAAGACAACGAGACACCTCTATCCGACCAGGAACCGATATTCAGAAACAGGAGGGTGATCGTCCAACGGCGTCCGTGTGGCTTCGAAACCATCGCCGAACAGGAGTTGCTGAATGAAAAGATAGCGGAGAGAAAGAGGATGAGCAGGGAGGACGATATTTACAGAATCAAAAGTCTGTTCTATCGCACTCGCAGTCTCGTTCGTGGCGTCGAGCACGACGAGATAGGGCGACACCCGGAACAGTATTCCTCTCCTCTAGAATTCGCCGACATCCTGATGGCCGACCTGGAGAAAGCCGACTCCCCGGAAGACATGAACGCCTGCATCGAATCTCTGCGAAGAGCAAGGGTGACGTATCCCGATAATCTTCGGATACGAAGGAGACGAACTCGATGCCATTCTCAACGTTGCTTTGGGCATCCACCGAAATCCGGATGTCGGCCGGAAATCCTTCGATTTGGCTACAAAAACACGTAAGCGTATGTACAGGGAGACCGCTAAGAATCTCATCGATTTGGAATTCGCTGTTTGCAATCTGAGAAGATAGCGTGACGTCATCCTTCCAGATTCGAACGACGAGAAGACCATTCTTTCGACTATGGACACCATCAGAAATCTGTTGTTGGCCGTTCGCAACGTCGGCGACATCCACGTCTGTTACCGAATGACGCTCGGACTGCATGAGGCTACTAGAAATCTCCGGCACATGCATTATTACTTCTCGAATCCGATGGAAGCCCTCAAGAACATGCTGTGGGACATTAAATTATTAAAATTTTGATATCTCTAACTTTCTGTTGAATCGAAAAATAAAAATTACTTAAAAAAATGAAATTATACGTTTGTTGTGTGAATATTATTAGCATCTTCCAAACTTGCATAACGCGCTATACCGCTCGCTGCGCTTAAAATTAAGAGAAATCAAGGATGACGATGATGGAGGTTCCCGTCGAACTGTGCAACGCAGCAAGAGAACCGACGAAGGACGAACCGGCGATCAGGTTGCAGTTATCCAACATTTTCAATTTTTAGGACGAATTACGGAACGGAATGCAGACGTGAGATTTGCGGAGATTGCATGAAGAGCACGCCGTGCAGCCGATGCGTGTTATTTTCGAGCGTCGTCTGCGGCGAGGTGTCCAGTCGCACTCGGCTCGATCGGAGTGTCGACCGATGTCGCGCTTGCCACAGCGACGCCGTTCGCGCCTCCAGACGGAGAGCTTGCGTTCGCGAAGTTCTAAAATCCATGAGAGTGGAGCCCGCGGTCTTGGATTTCGTGACGATCCTCAAACTCGTGCAGGTCGAGCTGGCTCATCACGATCCGTACGAGATATCCGTGGCAATTAAAGGATTCGAGGACGAGGGGTACCGTCTCGGTAAGACGTTCGCGAACCTCCTTCTCGGTTTGCCTTTCCTGCAACGGTTGACTCTGGTGGACGTGCCGATCGTCGACTCTTTCGTGATGATCCTGATTCGAAAGAGGAACGTCCTCCTTCACATTCGTTTGGTCAGATGTCGCAAGTTGAGGTTTTCCGCCGTCGTCGAAGACGAAGACGGCGGAGAGCGCGTATGCGACGACAACTCGCCTCCGATCCTCTGTCTGGAGGAGATGCACGTGTCTCCGATCAGGCTAGCGACAAACTACGACGGAGTCGTTTCGGAAACCGTGCTGAGAAATTGCGAGTTCGACGCGGACGAGCTCACGAACCTTGAAAAAAAGAAGGTTGTAGTGGAATGATGTCGATCCCATGTATTTCAGATTTAGACTAAAAAAAATCAATGATAAGGAAAAATACCTAAAAACTTTGTCGGATTTTTTTTTTAGTGTGTGAAAGTTTGCGAACTTGACGTTGAATGAGCGAGTGACAGGCGAACATAGAAAGATCGAGGCAAGGTGACACTTTTTTTTCGTATTTTTTTTATCGACTTTCAGACAAGCGTAGTCCGAGCGTGAATTTCAGACAGTCTGTTGGTGTAGTACGAGCTTCGACCCTCCTTCACGGCCGGTCGGTAGCTTCCTGAATTGTCCATGTGCCTTTTAAGGCAGCAGCTGAGCAGGAACAGGCTCACAATCATGACGGCGACCGCAAGACCTATCGTCAGCCCCAAACGCAACTTATCTTGGGCGAAAAAGTCCATGGTCGGTTAACTCGGTGTCCTCGAAAACACACTTATACACTGTGAAGATTAGCGTCTGATCGATGGACGACGAAGACCGCAACGACAATATTTCTGATCTTGATATCGACTTCGCCGGGCCGGTGCCGGAAGCAGTCGGGAAGTCTCGGAGATTTGAAGTTCGGTTCGAAAGGGAGGGACACGTTCGTGGTCGTGCCGGACGACGCGTCGGCTGAAGATCCGTCGTCTTGCGAGAAGTCGTCGTTGCTGAGCGTCCTGCCTTACGATCTGGGACCCGTCTTCCTGTCGAACGTGACCGTGCTGCCGATGTGCGGGGAGGGAATCATCGCTGTCGCAGACGGACGGGACGGATGCAACGTCTTCTTGATCGACAGCCACGTACACGTCGAAGGATTCGAGTTCCGCTGCGACGGGTACGTCGGAGCGAGAGGCGATCTCTCTTCGTCGGTGCGCGTGACCGGTGTTGGCAGGGCGTTCAACGTGACTTTGAAACATTTGAGTTACACGAACGGCTCGAACGAGACTCACGTCGAGGCTCCCCCGAAAGTCGTGGTTCGGGCGTCTCCACTTCTTTCCGAAGGCACCATCCGTCTGAACCGGGTGACCGTCGAACGGGTAGTCGGAGGATCCGTGGTGCTGGAAAGAACTTCGGGGTCGGTCGCCGTCTCCGATTCAACCCTGCTGGAGACGATCGGAAGCGAAGACACGAAGATCGATCGAAAATTCACTCCGATGTTGAATTGGGACCAGTGGGGTGTCGTGAGAACGGCGAAGACCGCGGACATGGAGAAACGTTCGTGTACTCTGGAGATGATCGGATGCAGCGTGGCGATCGTTGTGACGTTTCTCGTGTTCGCCGCCGTTTGCGCGGGAGCCAGGTTGCACTCCGCAAACCGTACGGCGGCCGAGAAGGCGTTCATCGAGAAAAAGGAAGAGAGAATGTCGTCCGCGTTCGAAGAAGATGATCACGAAGGGACGACGTTCAATCTGCGTGAAAGAAGTGCCTTAATCTCGTCGCCAACCGCGCGTGGGTGACGGATCTGTTTTCTGGATCCAACCTGTGCAGCTGGTACACCATCTCCCGATGAACGGACTTCAATGCTCGCCGGAAGACCGACAGTCCGTACGAGATGAGCGGCCAGCAGTTGAGCAGGACGACGACTGTCTCTTATACACATCTAGATGTGTATAAGAGACAGACTATGAGGTGGCTGAGAAGATAGCAGGCTACCGCCGTCACGATGGAAATCCAAAAGTACGGTCTTATCGGCAGCCACCTAAACGCGGTTTCCAGCAGGGCTAGCTTCAGACCCATGCCGATCGTTTCACAGACAGGCCTCCTCGAACGCTAACATCGCTTCCGACAGTCCGGCGTAGGGGTGCTCGCAGACTGCACCGTAACGGTCGACTGGACAGACGCAGTGCTGCCCGTTCTTGGCGTCCGAGTAGACGCACCTACCGCCGTTTCGTTCGCAGCCGGAACAGTCGACGGGTTCTTTGTGCGACACAATTTTCCTTTCGCAAACCGGCCCTGCGAATCCGTCGTCGCACACGCAGTACTTGGACGCGCCGTCTTGCTCCAATCGTCCACGACCGCCGCCGCCGCACAGATGGTCGTCGCACCTATCTTTCGGCCTTCGCACCAAGAGCGCGAGCAACGTCACCGCCGTAGCGATCTACAGAGCCACGAACGTCATCCGACAGAACCTGCGGTCGCATTTGCGATTGACGACGCGTTCCTGCTGGGTTCGATCGAATCTGCACCTCCGAACTGTACCGATCATACGATGACGGCGACGATTATCGATACCGAGATGACGAAAATCGTCAACACCGTCAAGATGACTTTGGTCTTCGAAACGACGGGTTTCCGGTATACCATACTCACACATTTATTATTATTATTTTGTTTTAGTTGAATAACTTTCCCCAAAGATATTAATGCCAGGTTGACTAAGGATACAATAAACTACATTGAAAAAATAAAATTCATTTTTTAGTTTCTCTTCATTTTTTTAATGATTCAAAATATATGTAACAGTTTGTGTTTTTATTTACAATATGAAAACAATATATATGTAAGAGAGAAATAATAAGTAAGAAAATGTTCACGCTCTGTACACTTGGATGCCGTCCGGAATTTGGCATTCCGACATCTTCATCTCGATCAAGCACCTGCACAGCGGACATCTCGCCGTCCGTCCGGAACAGGATAGACACATCAGTAGATGTTGGCAGGTGAAGTGAACACGTCCGAGACCGCATCCAAGCACACATTGCACGAGTCGGACTCTTTCAGGGTTCTCGGCGATTGCCAATCGAAGTCCTCCGGACACAGTTCGCGGAGAACGTCGGCCACCAGATACGCCGTCTCGCCCTTCGCCGGATGGGATCGGACCATATCCATTGCGATCGCCAGAACGTCCGCCACTCGATCTTGTTCCACTCGACCGGTCCCCAAAACGGCGGAGATCCAATCCTTCGTCGATGCACGGTCTTGTTCTGTCGGAGAGACTGAGAATCCATCGATCCGACGCTCGGCCACGGTTCGATGGTACGGGTCGTCTCCGTCGCAGTGGACCACGCATCTCCTCGATATCTGGAGCGGCATGTTTCCGATTATCAAGTAGTATTCGATCGCAACNNNGTAGTATTCGATCGCAACTTCGGAAGCGACGACGTCGGTCGGAGAATGTACCTGGTATTTTTGAACGTTAGACGAGATGTTTATCTCGTTCCTCAGCATGACTTGTTTCAGGCATTTGACAGTGTTCCGACTCAGAGGGCACAATTTCATGTAACTTCCGTCAAGTAAATTCGCAGTCTGTCTGTCCAAAGTTGATTTTGAGAGCACCGTAAAGCTTCCCCGAGTGTCACCGTCGTCGACGCACGTCGGTATGTACAGGTTGTATTTGTCGTTCTTGTTCGGGGGTATCTTCAGCCGCACGTTACCGTTGGAAGAAACGAACGCGACGATGATTTCCTTGATGTTATTCATGTTTGCAATTTGTGGACTTAAACTCGGCGAGAGCGGCTCTTATAAGCCTTTTATTTTGTGGGAGATGCATCACACATGACGTCATGTGTACTTTCAATCACGACGCTTTCTGTATGGTTTCCGGATGAACGAGGATGCATGACACATGACGTCATGTGTACTTCGAATCGCGAAGCTTTCTGTATGGTTTCGAGTTTAAAAGAAATGTGTGACGTAGCGCAAAAACCGATGACGTTAGTCTCATCTTAGATTATTATTAGAATGGCCAACGTTTTCCTAAGAGACTCTTATCATTTCAAGATGAACAGCCTCGTGTCGACATCGATGAACGAGGACGGACTCGATTACACGTTTGTGGAAGGGAACGTGTCGGATGATCTGACGTGCGGCGTATGTCTTCTCGCCGTCCGACGGGCGGTGCAGGTTTTGCGAAGCCTGCATCAAGGGACGGACGCCCGGCTGCGACGGCGGGGAAAAATTACTCTGTCCGAACTGCGAAGAAAAGTTCGCCGATGAGGAAATCGCACCCGATCATCACGCACGCCGGAAAATGTCGAAAGCTCAGATATACTGTCCCCACAAGGATCGGGGGTGTTCGGAAACGTTCGCGCTGAAAGAACTCGGACGGTACCTGGATTTTTGCAACTACTTTCCCGTCGCGTGCATGCATCGATCGCGGGGGTGTGCGACCAAGCTGTAACGCAAGGATCTGCAGAGACATCTGGAAAACGAGTGCGAACATCGTTCGGTCGAATGCACTTTCTGCAAGTCACCCTTCCCGCATCGCGACGTCGAGGCGCACCGACGGAGTTGTCCTAAATTTACGGTGTCTTGTCCGAACGACTGCGGAGCGAATGACGTTCGAAGGGAGAAGTTGAGAACGCATTTGGACGAACAATGCTCTCGGCAGAAGAGATGCTGCAAATTCGAATTTTACGGGTGCGATTTCAAGGTAGGTTATTATATATCTAAATTTTTTTAAATGAAAGTTTGTTCGAGATTGCTTTATGCAAAGAATACCAACGAATTTTTTTTTTCGACTTTCTCAACTTCAGGGCGTCAATGCGGAAAAGCACGCTGAAGAGGGAGTCCAAAGCCATCTCGACATGACCATGATGGCGGTAGCGCGGTTAAATGCCGAGTTGTCCGGAGCCGTTAGCAAAGTCGCAGAACTGAAAAGTCAGATGGACATCCAACTTCGAAAATTCGGCCGGGTCGACGAACTGGGAAGTCGGGTGGAAGCGGACCACCAGAAAAACGAAGAACTTGCGAAGCAGATAGCATCCATCAAGCTGACGCATAAATCGAAAGACGATCGTCTCGGTAAATTGCAGGTAACCGCAGCATAATATTTATTATTTGTTTTTCTTTAGCCTCGAATCGCTCGGAAATTTTAATGAATTGTTTTTTTCTTTCGTTTAAGAAACTACTGGCGGGGCAAGCGGACAATATTGAAACTTTGGAAAATACGGCGAAGAAAGACAGAAAAGCGAACGAAGACATCCGACGGACGGTCGATTCGTTGCACAGATCGACGACAGCGTTGACGAAGAAGGTGGAAGAAATGGGAGCCATCGGTAGAACCGGGTGAAGAAGAGGAGGAATACTCCGCGGACCCGCGCAACAACAGATTTCGAACATGCAGAAGGAAATGGACATCCAATCCGCGAAGCTGTCTGAACAGAATTTGCGTTTTCAGATTCTGGAAACAGCCAGCTACGACGGCGTGCTGATGTGGAAGTTAAATTCGGTGAGTATGAGGAAGCAGCAGGCGGACAGCGGAAAATCGTCTCCCTTTACAGCCAACTCTTCTACGCCGGTCGGTTCGGATACAAGATGTGCGCCCGAATCTATCTGAACGGCGACGGAATGGGCAAAGGGACGCACGTTTCCATGTTCTTCGTCGTCATGAAAGGAGACTACGACGCCCTACTCAAATGGCCGTTCGATCAAAAGGTGACGATGATGCTGCTCGACCAGGACGACGGAAAGCTCACGCTCTCGGACAGCTTCAAACCGGACACTCGAAGCAGCAGCTTCAAAAGACCGACCGGCGATATGAACATAGCTTCCGGATGCCCTCTCTTCGTTTCTCAGGACACGACACCATGTTTCTGAAGATGATCGTCGACACGACAGGTCTGTACGTTTGACGTCACAGCAAGTTAGATGACGTAGTACGTACGTCATCGAGTTTCCGTATCTCCACCTAATATAAGCGACGAGGCAATACAGAGACAGTCGAAAACGATCAACGAGATGATGAACAAGATACTGTTGCTCTTTGCTCTGTGCACCGTAGCCTCCGGCACGCACTGCGAGGTCGGGAGATTCGCATGCATGTTGACGAGTCGGTCCGGTTACTCTCTGTCCGTCGGCGCCGGAGTGAATACCACGACGCAGGTGACGCCGAATACATGCAG
>NW_022704004.1:396849-400039 GCF_011630105.1 Anneissia japonica | reverse complement strand
GCCACACACTCACACTGGCACACAGATTCAGACTTCGTAACAAAATGAGAAGGAAAGAAAACAATTTAAACTTTTTTTTTCTAATTTTTAATATTGTAAACTTTTCCAATAAAATAACATAACATATTTTTTTTTTGTTAATTACTTCTTTCGAACTGGAATGAAGGCGCCTCTCCATGCGATTCGTTCGCTTTTGCCTAGCCTCGTCTGCCAACTTTCCATTAGGAACCGTTCGCAGTAGGCGAAGAGTGTCTCCCACCGCTCGTCGATTATCTTATCCGATTCCATGAAGGAGGAGAGTCCTTGCCCGAAAGAGCAAACCTCGTCCGTGTCTTAGCAGCTCTTCAGTCTCTGTTCCGCGCTGAGGTACAACCTCTCCATCACAGAATCGTGGCCTTGGACGAGGGTCAATATGGCGGCGGCGTCGACGTACCAGGAAACGTCATCGTAATGCAAGAGTTTGGGTCCTCCAACACCTCCTCGGTATCCGTCGATGAACTCGAAGAGAAGCTTGGCGACGACGTCGTTTCTGGCTACGCTGGTCAGATCCAGCGTCAGAATCGGAGTTTCTACGGACCGAAAACCGGCCTGCAACAGGAAACATCACCAAAGTCCGAACATGTAGCAGTCACGGCCCCACAGCCATGCGGATCGTCCGCTCTCGTACATGCTTTCTTTCTTTCCGACCCGATTGCATAAAGACAGAGTCATCTCTCCGGGAGTCTCGGATTCGAACTCGCGGATCAATTCTGCAGCCGACCTTGTCCTCTCTAACACACGTTCGACTCCGTCCTCGTACACCTTTATTCGCATAGACACAGACATGATTCCTCTCGTGCAACAAGCGTCCCCTTTTATATACGTCGTTCCATTTTTGAAAGCTAACGAGACGATGTCGTCATCTATATCTTACTTACGTCATGCGTCACCGGACGAGAGGTGAAAGTGTTATATAAATAGAAGCTGGAGACGAGTTGCAAAAACCAGAATGAAATAATGTCGCAAGAAGTGATGTACTCGTCTTTGGTTGAGAGGGTGAAACTCTGTGGTCCGCCGACTCGCTCGTTGTCGAGAACGTGTTGCGTGCGTTGGGTAGTAGCAGGACGGAAAAGGTGACGATGTCGAAGGAAATTAGAACCGAAATGATACTCTAATTAACTCTTTTGAAAAAGAAATTCGGTTCCTTGAACATTTTGATGCTCGCCATAAAAAAGATGCAACCTTCGAGCTCGAATTTACACAGAGATCGGATGCGAAATTCCAGAAAGAGGGAACCCAACAAGCCTGTTGGAAGTCAGCCAACAAACTGCGCGAAAAAATTTTCCGTCGTCGGATCGCAGAACGTTACAGAAAATTTTTCGCCCAACACCTACACTTGAAATCGACGGCGAGAGAATGCGAGACGATCCTGAAAGGTGCGACCCTTGTTAATTGTTTCAATAAAGGTTTGAAAATTTAAACCTTATGTGCCTTTTGTGTTTCTTTTTTAGCGAATGTCGGCATAAGATCTGATCTCCTAGTATTATAGAGGGCGATCTACATGTTTCTACGTATGTCAGCGCAATAACAACAAATAAAAACTTACACAAGCATAATTATTTTTTTTATATTTTACGTAATTTATTCATTAAAACGTCGTATAATGTACAATTTCTATTATCTTGGTTGCTCTACATTTTTTTCTGCTCCATCAGTTCGTCAAACTTCGATACCTTTCCACATTGAACTCAATCAGGAACCACAATACCACTATATAGGTAAAGCAAAGAACAGACTCCATTAAAGATTTGACAGATGCTTCTCTTTTCTTCGAGTATCGACAGCCTTTCTCCAAGCAATTCGTCATTCTTCTTCGCCGCCACGGCCAAGGTTTTTTCAAGTACTCCTATATATTCTTTTTTCTCCTCCATCTGCATCTGCAGATTTCTTATTCGTTCGTCGTCCGCCATCGAGTTCTACAGTACGATGTCAACAGTCAGAGTAAACGAACTCCACGAGTATCGCTCTTAAGTAGAATATAACTATGATGACGGTATGTATGCCAAAAGGCAGCCGAGGTAGAAATACGGTTACATCAAAAGAAATTGAAACGAAAAAACACGAAGTACCGAGAATGTAGCATATTTTATTCATAATTAATACGCCGAATTTACACGAAGATTTTGGTGCCGACCGGCACGTTTGCAGTGATCGCTTTGTACCGCTCGTTCACGTCGGTTCGACGGAGACGGACGAAACACGTGTTCAGCGCGTGCGAGAAGATCGAGCAGGCTACGGTCGCCCAACAGTAGGCGGCGAACGGCAGGAGCGAGACGAACGACTGCAGAGGCACCACGTGAAAGAAGAGGCCGGCGACGGCCACGCACGCGCGAGACGCCGGCGACGCATCGGCGAGGACGGCGGCAGGAACCACGACGGACGCGATCAGAATCAGAGTTCGAATCCAGAGCTTCCGTTTCGGCGGCTCAGAGTACGCCCATTCCAAGTACATGGCGGACAGCTGGCACGTGAGCACCCTTCTACACACGGCAGTTTCTACTAATGCGTTAGGGCTTAAGGAAGTAGCGCGCCCTCAATTTTCTTTCGCTATCCTTTAATAGCAGACGACGCTGACTCAGAGAGACCTCCGCGCGAAGTTCGAATTCCCTTGCTACGGCTACCAGTCCGATATACCACCTCATAGTTCGACAGTGTTTTCTACGAAAATACACAGAGTTGAAAGTGTGAAAAACATGCACTGCATTGAAATACGTTTATATAATTGAACTGGACAGTGAGAAACAAATAAACCATTTAGAATACGACTTTTTTTCAGTTTTATTTTTGAAGAAAATTCGTAATAAATATTGAACAGCGCCACCAATTCAAACTGGATGTAAACAAAAAAATTGTCGGCAAAATCATCGTAAGTTTTCACTGTTTACCTTTACATTAATAATACTACAGAAATTTCATCAATGCATTCTTTATTATGAATTATCCATTATTTATTTTAACTAGGTTTTACCAATAGTTGATGGTTAGATTTTTGATAACGTTTAGATTAACATACACCCCCGAATGGTGTTAAACTGTGAATTATTATAGGCCTAGGCCCTAGGCCTAGCTCAGATCAACAGTTAGGCGCGCTTCTATATGGCCTAGGGCCTAGACCTTCAGTACTTTACCTATAAACATACAATTTTGTAAT
>NW_022704004.1:389520-391579 GCF_011630105.1 Anneissia japonica | reverse complement strand
TTATTGGCTAGTCAATATGACGTATATTTCTATTTTTGACTACCGGGTTTTAAATGCGGTTTGTTCTGTTACTGTTGCGCGTTTACGTACTCCACGCGCGCCGGTTCAGAAATGAGGGCGTGCTAGTTATTTTATATCTTCGAAACCACAGTGTACAGAACATCTCGCGCTCGATCGACTGGCGCGGCAACGTCGTCCCGGACACCTTGCCCCGGTAGCCGAGCACTCGCACGTACGTCTCGAAGTCGGGAGGCGCCGGTCTACTTTCCGAGAGGACGCTGTCGAAGTGATAACGGAGCACGTTCGCCGCGACGTCGGCCATCCTGTTCGCGCCGAACGTCCATTCGAGGAAGACGAACGGCAGGAAGGACAGGACGAAGAACGACCCTCCGACACAGATCACAACCTTCATCAGCCCGTCGGATCCAGTTCGCGGTTGCAAGTGCGGGGGACACTCATGACCGACGACGTAAGTTTCGTGGCATCCGTACTTCCTGTATCTCTCGACGGCGAACGTCTCGTAGAACAGGAACGAGAAGGCGGCGCACGCGATCATCGTCAGAATGGCTCTCCTCGCGAACTTGGATCTCACCAACCACACGGTGGACGCGGACGCCACCCGTTGGATGGAACGCAAGCGTCTGAGACTCATGTTGCCCAGAATATCACGTCTCCTTCGAAGACTGTAAATACTTCCCTGACCATGCCGTCTTGCGTCGCGTGCTCGAACGGTCGTGTGCCCGATCCTGAAGAGTGGCGGCGGAGGGAAGCTTCGGTCGGACGGCACGAAAAATCGTCCGTGGCGTGCATGCTGCACGTCGCCGATCCAGGTAGAACCGCGAGCACGGCGATCACCTTTCCTTCCGACACAGTCAGCTTCGAAACCGTCCCGGTGCCCAAGAATTCGACATCGTCGACTGCCAGGTCGGGCGTGAAAGCGCACAGCATCGCCAGAAATGTCGCCGCCGCGATCGCAACGAAGGACAGAGGAAAATATAGCGACACCATCTGAGTACGTATGTGCGAATTTTTTTTTTCTATATAAATACCGTTAATGAGAACCGATAATTATTCACTCCAACGATGTCGATCGAACTGGCAACACGTAACCGTAATATGGATTTGGACAGAGACGATGCAATCGTCAAACTTCTCGACAAGTTGTCGCTGGAATACTTGCCGACAGAATACCTGGATTGGGTGATGCACACTTGCGAAATGTGGCCGGAATCGAGAACCATCGAGTACACTGACGAGGAGGCGATGGACCCTTCGAATTTCCCAGGATCGGACAAGTTGGAATGCGGGGTCGGTTCTGTCACCAGCTTCGACGCGTTCATGGAGAAGTTCAGACGGACGCCGGTTTTCGCAAAGGTCGTCTATTCCGTGCTCGAGTCGGTGACGAACGTGCACCAAAGGACGAGCGACAACGGACGCACCGTCCTCAAATGCGTCGAGGCGTTGGACCGAAAACAGGCGACCGACATACTCAAGGTGAAATCCGTCCGTCTGTCCGCCGTCGAGGGAGACGAATCGCGTTCGAAATGTTCGGTCGAGTTCTTGGATAAGCACGGCAACAAGACGAAGACTATCAGCACGGGTTCGATGGGCCTCATGTACGAACCCAACCTTGGCGAGCTGGGCAACTACGTTACGTCCGAGGAGAAGCAGAAGAGAATGCAGACCACCGGCTGCAACCAGATGTTCGAAGAACGGGTCGGTACGACGGACCTGAACGACGCCAGTTACTCGTTTAACCTCAACGGAATCTACAATCCTGAAAACGGGCCGTTTAGGATGGCGAAGATGGGACTGGTGGCCATCTTGATAGACGCCCTGTTCTTCCACCACGCGGCGACCGCTTGGATGTCGCACCCTAGTTACAAGGAGTGTCACGACTCCGGCTCAAGTTATACGTCGATCGATTCTTAGCCGGATTTGTGAAGAGATTCAGGGGTCGTTACGGATCGAAAGAGGTGGCTGACGGGGCCGGCGTTTACCAGAAGTTCAAGCTTCCCGTTGAGGGATCGCCGAGATGCCCGCAGATCAAGATGAAGAC
>NW_022704004.1:386991-389339 GCF_011630105.1 Anneissia japonica | reverse complement strand
TCCGAGATAGTCAAGGGAGATCTGGCGCGCGTGAGCTTTAACGTGGTCTGCTACTCGGACAACAAATCGACGCCGACCAACAGGTTCCTCGTTCTGTACTGTCCAGTCGCCGTGGACGTGACGCGCCGCTGCCTTTTCGCAGGTCCCGTATCCGACTCGGACGCCAGCTACGACGAATTCTTCTCGAGACCAGCCATCGAATCGCCACAGACCATCGTGGCCATAGTGAACGGCATATTGGAGAGGGAGGCATGCACGGAAGAGGAGGCGTGCCTGATGGCCGGAATCGATCGCACCGACTATGAGGAAGCAATTGAGTTGGTGGAAGCCGCTAGATTGGAGATGATGGAGGAAAAACACATCGATTACGCCGTCGACGAGGACAAAGGGAACGAGAACTTGGACGAAGACGCAGACTCGAACAACGAAAACATCCCCCCTTGCAACGGAAAGCGTGATTCCGATTGCGACGAGGTGGTGAAGGAGAGGAAGAAGAGGAAGCTGTTCTTAAACCTCAGTAATACACAGTTGTAAAAAAAAGGAATATAAATCGATAGAAATTAGTTCGATAAAAACTAAGATAAATTGAAATTGATGTCAATAAAAGTGTTTACGAAAAAAAATAAATATTGTGTTCACTTGTCGTTATTCTTTCGAGTTTTCGTTATATAAAAAGACCGCTTTGGAATAACCGACATTGCAGAAATGAAGGCCGTCGCGAACGCTGCCGCGTCAATTTCGGAGGTACAGGCACGCAGATTCTCGCTGAGACCATGGCAAATTAAACTGACGATGCACCTTAGGAAGCGGCCGCATCCGAGAGCGATCATTTGGTGTTACGATACGAACGGTGATTCCGGGAAGAGTTTCATGGCTACACACCTTGCGACGGTCGAGAACGCGATAGTCTTTCGTTCATGCGAGACGCACGAGGACACGTACGGGTACGGGGGTCAAAGAATAGCTGTGTTCGATCTCGACCGCCGCCAGAGGAGACGCTTCGATTACGAAGTGTTGGAAGGTATCAAGAACGGTCTGGCTTTCGGTGCGGAACGTTTCGCCCAGACCAAGTTCTTCGAAGTCGTGCCGCACGTCGTCGTGTTCCCAAACTTTCCGCCAGATCGACGCGCACGATCCGACAGCGAATGGCACGTTCTGGAGATCACGACAAATTAGAAATTAGGGACAATGAAAAATAAATATCCGAGCAAAAAGAAAAATAAATGTATTCTATATATTTTTTTGTATTAATTGGTGTACCCACGCAAAAGTAAAACACACTATGGACTCATAATTCACATTTAATTTTTTTTATTGATATAATTTTATCGTCAAACATTTAAACTATTCATAACTTGATCATAAGTTGGAGGTGCTTCGAATCCGGAGATGCGGACCACGACCCAGTGGGACGATCGGAGGTAACTTCTCTCCAGTCATTCTCAACTTTCTTCCACAGGCTCGCGATCCAGTACAGCCACCACCCGTTCACGGAGTTGAGACACACGAAAAGGCACCAGAAGACGCCGATGCTGAACTCGCACAGCTGACTCGACGTGGATTTCTTGTGGAAGATCGACGACGCAGAAACAAGAAACGCCGGAAGTACCAGGTTGAAAACTATCGTGAAGAGAAAGTGGAGGTTGACGACCATTCGAAAAGATCTTTTCCTCGGCCTCTCTTGGTCCCAGAACTTTCTCATGACCATCAAAATTCTCCACGTAGCTCTGCTCCCCTGGGCACACATCGTCACCACGGACATCGTGTGCTCCTCTTCGACGAATATCGATATCAGCAGACAGAAGATGGCGACGACGTCGTACAAGCATTCTTCCCACCGGTGGACGGCATCGAAAAGGAGAGACTCTACGAATTTGAACGAGAAGACACCCAGGGCCACTGCGAACATGACCTGCACGTCCAATCGTTTCACCAGACTGCGGTCGTACATCACACCCGACTCAAAAACCACCATAACCGCCACGACCGGTAAAAATATGCTTGAGTAACATTGGATGAATCTGTCCGGAAAGGAGACAAAAGAAAAAGAAAGAATGAATTTTTAATGACACGAAAAATAAAGCAATTAACGTTTAAAAGAAAAACAACAAAAATTGACACTCACGTTCTGCACACGAGAAGTTTGTTTCGACGAATGAACGAGTAGATCCGATCATACGGTATTTTTCTGAAGACAGCGATGAACGAGGCGTACAGAAACGTCCACACGTTGAGGGTCAAGAGGAATGCCGTCGTCACCGTCAGTTCCCACATGTTGAAGCGTCGATCACGAATGCGTTGAGAGTTGCTGTTGTCGCGATGAAGACATAAATAAAAAAAAAATAATG